>NC_081787.1:4680980-4980980 GCF_963082965.1 Carassius carassius | reverse complement strand
AATCTGAATAGCGCGTTCAGCGCGGGGGCGTGGTCACATTAGATATAATGAAAGGAGACGTGAAAAACGGACATCGCGTTGTTTTCATATGGATTACTTTATGACACAATATTTGTTGTCGGCGGCACTTGTTTAGTTTAAAAGTAGACATGTCAAGCTTTCTATAGATATCTCTCTCGTGTCTCTTCGTTGAGTATTCACGGAGTTACAGTTCATTTTAATGACGTGTTTGTAAATGAAGATCAGCGCAGGCAAAGGCTGCAGACAGCACACCTTGTTTGTTATTTTATAAGTGCACAAAGTTCTGTTGTTATTATGTCTGTATCCAAAACAAAGAAGACCCTTTACAGATTCGATTGATGTATTGCTCTTATCTGTACGATTAAAACTGAAAGTGTATTTTAAGTTCTTTTCGGGGTTATCAGGAGAAAATGACTCATAACGCGTATACGCGTTAATCGACTCCAGAAGACTTGAAGAAATGTCAGTTACCATTCACTTTCATTGTAAGTATGTCTTGTTTCCTGAAAAAAAGTCAGTCATACAATATAACAACAACATAAGTAAATAAATAGGTTTTCATTTCGGATTAAACCTTTTAACACAAGATGCATCTGCTTTTAGAGTTGTGTGAAACAGAAGGCAAAATTGGAAGAGCAGCACTCACTAGTGAGAAAGAAAGATAGTGATAGGTGTAATGCCTTCCCAGCTTCCCCACTGAGACTCAATGGCAGCCACATCCCATCTCTATTCCCATCTTCTCTCGATCCCTTTCTCTCGAGGAGGGAAAGTGATTCAGATTAAGTTCCTCTCATCCTCACAAGCAGAGCCCTCTATCCTCTCACATCTTCACTTATATATGTACACCTACTGCGAGAACGGCCTGCCATTACCCCTCCATCTCATCTCTGAGGAATCTCAGATGTACCCAGGTGTTACCACTCACACAGGTATGCTAATGTGCAGCGATTTTCCTCTATTTCATTGCATTTTCTATTACTCCAGAGACTTGTCATAGCCATAGGAAGACACTTCTCTTGAAGTGATGCAGTCGAAATTTAAAGAAAAAAAAAAACAGCCTGTTTGCTGAATAGAGTCCATCAAGCCGTATCCACTCTGCCACGGAGGTCTGGGTCAGACCAGGGCTATACTCTTTCACAGGAAGCTGAATTTCAAGGGCTCTGTAAAATGTCAGCTGGGCCCTGGACCTTTAGTGGTTATGATATCTTGTGGGATGGCTCTGGTCTTAAGGTAACAGGGGTTGGCATATTGTGTAAAAAAAAAAAAAAAAAAGTGCACCAGGTATTTTTCCTCTTTTGTGAGAGCTCTTTTGTGGAGATCCACCCTGAACCACATCATTCATAAGTCAACTCTTAAAAAGAGAGTGGAAGAAAGAAAGAGACACAAAGGTTTCCTAGCAAGAGACAAAGACTTGAGACCTTAAGACCTGCTCATAACAGAGTATGCTAGAGATGTCTAGCTGACAATGACTTCATTCTAAGTGTCGCGTAAGACTGAGCAGACTAAAAATATTACATGTTAAACATGAAAGAACCATAGAAATGTAATGTCGACGTAATACAGTATAGTATACCTGCAAACAGGTTTGCAACTGAAAATAGTATTTAATATTTATGGAGACTAAAGACAAAAATGTAATTGATTCCTCTTTCACATATGCACACAGTTAGTAAACACAGCCGGTTATGTCTTAAAGGGGCGGTTTACTTTTTTTCCTAGGCTTGATTGTGTTTATGGGGTGCAGTCTAACATGTGTTCATGCAAAAAAAAAAAATTTTTAACGCATAATTTTTCACATAGTACCTTTATTCCTCACTGATCTGTCCCTTCTCTGACAAATGCCTCAATTTATTTCCTTTTATTATGAAGCCCCTTCCTCAGAAATACACAATGGGCTGAGATTGGTCAGCTGGCTCAGTGTGTTGTGATTCACTAAACCGCCTCTAGCGCCTTTGAGCCCAATTGAGACAGAGGGTGCTTCTCAATTCATATTTGTGCATCCTCGTTTCCTTTCCTCGCTTCCTTTCCTCGTGTCTTAGCTCCACCCTTTCAGGATGCGAGGGAAGGACGCAAGGAAAAGACGTGAGGATGGAGGACTTGAATCAAGTGAAATGATTTATCCTCGCTCCCTTCAGCGTTACTTCAAAGTGTCATCAGCTGTAAATAAAGGGATCTGCCCTTATGTTGTTAAAGTTTGTTAATTAAGACATTCATAATAAATATTAATAAAGCAAGATGCCCTGTTTGAAATATATGACATGCATGGTTTATTTGAAGTGAAAAGGTAAAATATAAATAAAAATTGTTACAACAGATGTGAAGGGGGAGGAGAATTTATACGTGCGTCACGTTAAGTCGATAAAATACTTCCGCATAGGATACACCTGTGTATCCTCGCTCATCTCTCCTCATGAAGCCTCCTCCCTCCTCGATCCTCGTCTCCTCGTGGTGCAATTAGAGAATTGAGATGTCCTTCAAGATGGCTGTGTTCGATCGGTTTCCGGGTCATAGGATGGAGGACGGAGGAGCGAGGAGACGAGTAGGGATATTGAGAAGCACCCAGAGAATATTAATGAAAAGGATCGCGCAGAATCTATGCAAGCACGGCTCTTAATGGTATGTTTGTTTGTTGTTTACTTATACTTTCAGATATGCTGTTTTTTTGTAAATGCTACTGCTTCTGTTTTTAACCCTCTGGAGTCTAAGGGTATTTTTGGGGCCTGGAGAAGTTTTGTCATGCCCTGACATTTGTGCTTTTTTCAGTTTCTTATAAATATCTAAATGGGTAAAGTCTAATCTCACTGTAATCAGCACAAACTGGGCTATAATAATAAAATTAAGAGGACTAAAAGGCTTACATTCATATCCCAAGATCTCATTGGAAGTTCTGTTAATATGTTGTGAGGTTTCTTTAAAAGTCTTGTGGGATTGTTGAGCAACAAAATTATCTTTGGTTTATTTGGCCTTTTTGCTATCTAAAAGTTCTTAGCCTAATAATTCCACACACTTTTCTCTGAAGGCCTCTTTCCACAGCAATAACCATCTAGAAGCTCATGCTGGAGACTAGGAGGCCGCTTTTGTTTACTTGAACGTATGTCACAATGTCAGGAAGTGGGAAGTGGAAAATGTAAAATCGTACACCGAACCTGCTCATTAAATCCATACAAGCAGGTACGCAGTAAAACCGGCATTGTGGAGCACAAATAGTTTAGACATAATAATGGTTTACAACTGAGACACGAGTCTCTTGCTGAGTCACTGGTGTGACGGACAGGACATGCTAAGTGTGCAGATTTGTTCTCCTGAGTGCATTTCTGCTAGTTCTGATATATTTCTAAGTTCACTATTATAATCTCTAGCAATGCAAATTTAGGCTCAGAGACCGGACGTGAGAAGTAAAGAAGCTGTGGATAATGGGAAGGCAAGATTTATTGGGACTTATAGGAATTCATTTCTTTTTAACATCTCTGAATGGCTCAGGTCAAGCCATTGAACATTTTAAGCAGAAATCAAGCCCCTCTTCTAGTTAACACTGCCTCTTGACCAGAGCCGGCCCTAGACCTTTGGGGGCCCTAAGCAAAATTCGGTTGGAGGCCCCTTTGACCATTTTAAGTAAGGCCTAAAGAAAAGCAATGACTACCTTATAACTATACTGTACATATTATATCTACTATGTTATTTTTAAATTTTTTAGTCTATTAAATTATGTTTAAATTATTCTATGTATGCTGTATGTTAATTATCTTTTTTACGCTGCTGGTCCTGAGTAAGTATTTTGTTCTTATGTGGCAACATGTAAAGAATGACAATAAAAGACCTTGAGTTCTTGAGTTGAGTTCCATGTTTGATGTCTAAAAGGAAAATTATGATACCACTGAGCTGAATGGCAGTGCAGTGCAACGAACACACACTGATGAACTTGCTGAATAAGAAGACTGATAAAGTGATTTTCACTGACCTTCAAAGAAACATTTTTAATTGACACCAGAGTTTAAGAGGCACAAACAACAGCCTATATATAATTTAAATGAAATCGAGCAAATAGAATAACATTTAAATAAAATATTATTTATAATAATAAATAGAACATTTAAATGTTTGAATTTTTCAAATAAACAAAATTAACAATAACATCTAAAACACCACAAACAAGATTAATAGTAACAATAATAAGAATTAGGTAATATTTCAATAGAACTATTAAAGACGCGCCCTTTTTGAATAATGTTATGAATGGAGAATGATTCACGAGGAAAAACGAGTTTCCGTAAACTTTAATTTAATGATGTTAATAGTAGTCCTGTCGTGATAGTCGATAAATCAATTAATCGCACTATTAAAAAAATGAGCTCGATATTTTTTTCGGCCGCGATAATTTCTTTTTTCTTTTTAAAAAATTTAATTTTTACTTAAGAAATGTAACATGTCACGATGTGTGGTCAGTCTGGAGCGCAGCCTGTGGACAGCCCGTGGCAGACACACCCTTTCCGATGGCAAAGTTGTCCCGGGAATAAAGAGATAACGACTTCACTTGTCTCCATTGAATCCAATGGGGTCGCTGTGTCCATGCCCAGTGAGTTCACACACACACACTTTCTTTCCAAAGCGCTCGGGCAGTTGCGCTCAGGGGCGGACTGGCCATCTGGATGATTGAGTCGATCGCGCGGCCGTGGCCGATATGTTTTGTTTGGATGAGTGTTTTGCCCTCCCTCGCTGTTTAGTTTGGTCTACTCCATTGCGTATCTTGAAACACACCCCCTTTAACGTCGTCTATTTTACAGAGAGAGAGACAGATTTATCCGGTACAGCGAATTTCTCTGAGCAGCAGGCCACTGTATACGTTCACTTAAAACATAACCGACTGTGTTTACGAGAATACTTGCAGAAACAATTATTTTTAGAGTGACTCTAGGGGGCCCTCTGCTGGCTACGGGGCCCTTTGCAATTGCAAGGGTCGCTTAGTGGCTTGGCCGGCTCTGCTCTTGACAATATTCAATCATAAAACCATGTATTTGAATGATAGTTTCCAGTTACAAGGGACTCTATTTATGAGTAAAGCAATTAGAGCAATTATGGCTTGGAGATCATTAGCACCAAGCTGGCAAATGTCCATTCATTCATTATTGCAAACAGTATAACACAAGATATAACAGGAAAATTAATCATCTGAGCACAAGTCCCACCAGTGCGAAGGAGGACATTTTCAGACTGATGTCTGATTTTACAGAAACAATGTAGCAGAAATGCTTTCAAAAGCAGGAAACGTAAAAGACTGGCCTTCATCAAAGATATCAGTTATGGGTAATTATTATTTTATTACCGTGCTTAATTTATGCCCCCCAAAATATTTTTCATTATTGCATTTTTCCTCCATGGTTGTGTGTGACTAATTGCATAAAGATAAGACAGCTTTTCCATGTGAGCCCGCCTGTCCTTGTTTATGGTGAAAAAATGACATCATTAGCTTTGTTTAGATCAATTTCACATCATCTGTCTGATTCATAGGGATGCAATTAAACTTAGAACAGCTCTGAATCCAAAGATAAATTACAAAAGGATATGTGAGGTAGAGGGTTTCACTGTGACCAGAGCTGCTTAAAGCCCACAGGTGTCAAAAGATTAAAGTGATGAAGGTTACAATTAGAGCAAAACGCTTTTATAGGAACATCTTTCAAACTTTCAAAGTCCTCTTTTCCTGGGGCAGTTAAGGAGACCGGTAACAATTAGGCACACTAAATAACTTCAATTACAAATAACCAAGAATGATATAACTAACTAAACTAGTAGCAAAGTTTTCTCTCTACCTAAAGTGGGGGAAACATTCTGGCTGGGTTTTATTATTTTTATATGCAAAATATTTTTCCTCTGCTTCCTAAAGTATAAAGCATTTGTGCCTTTAAATTAAAATTTCAACTCTAGGCTGTTGATTAAAGTTAACGTGGCTATTTTGAGCTCAATAATGTATTATTTTAATTTACAAAATCAATATTTTATGTAATCAACTTTTATCAGCTGTTTTATACTGACAGCACCCATTCACTGCAGAGAATCCATTGATGAGAAAATATACATTTCTCCAAATCTGTTCTGGCGAAATAACTAAATAATCTACATGTTGGATGGCCCAAAGGTTAGCAAATGTTCTGCAAATTTAAATTTTTGGATGAACTATTCCTTATTACTATTTCCTTTTACTTCTTGGTCCAAAGTCCAAAAATATTACACATTTAGAAATGCAAGTCACAATGTGTTGTGATAACATTATTTAAATGGAATTACAGCCCCGTTGATGCATCCAACCTCATAATAAACCACCCGTGTATTTCTTTTTTTATTTTAAATGTCTAATTACATGATGATGGCTGCCAAGTGAATAATGCATTAGAAATTATATTGCTCTCTAAAAAGCCAATTTAGCAGAATATGAAACTGTACAAACTTTGACTCAGAATAAGGATTAATTTAGAAGCTTAAAATACACAGAACAAACAAGAACACTGACAAAGATGGAGCATAATCATTTAATTTATTGAGTTGTCATTTTTTACCAAGTGTAAGTTTTATACACAGGAATATCCAATATAATCATGTATACAGTGCACACACACGCTCACGCTCGCACGCACACACACACACACACACACACACACAGTGTGCATGCATTAAAGGCATTTTACGTAGTTATAATTCATTTTGGTTTTCAATTCTTTAAATACTACAGTATTAATATCTAAAAGGTATATGTCAACTGTATTTTATCATTTTCTACAGTGTAGCCTCTAGTTTCTAAATAAAGCACAACAAATTACTATTTTCCAACAAATTAAAAGGCTTTTTTAGATCAAAATTATACTTGGAAATATTTAAAACACTGGCAGGACATGTAAACATCTAAAAAATTATAGACCCAAACATCAGTAAAAAATGTATTAAATGTTGAGCCTAGAAAATGATTGACATATATTAGATTATAGAAAAAGTATACAAAAATGTGTATTCAGGTATTGTGGAGAAAGTTACCATACCAAAGACAGACACAAAAATCACTGCATCCATTCCCTTTTAACCACATTCTCAGAAAAGAGATGTTTTATCTGTACATGACTCCCTCTGTTCTGATAAATAATCACATATCACAGACAGCATATGTTCTACTTCTAGTGAGTAATCTCTTCATTGTTCTAGCCGCCTTCCTGCATCTCGCCATATTTGATCAGCTCCTCATGGAGAGCTTTACTCTCATAAATGAAGCTATCTCCCACACTGCTATAGTTGTCTTCTCTAAAAATGACCTACATCTACCCATCCCTTCACAAATCACAACCCATGCACCAGATTCTTTTTTTTTTTTTGGACACCCCTTAATTTCTAAGCACTTTTGGCAATTTTCTACACTAAATTGGCAGGTCTGAATGGCTGAATGAGCAGCGTGAGGTGGACAGGTCTACAGGAGGGGGCCGTCTTCCACACAAACACTATAGTCATCCTTTTCATTTTTCTTTCAGCACGCCTTTGTCAGGGATCAAACAAGATATCATTCTCCACCAACCTCCTGACGCGTGACCGCAGAAATAAAGCAAGAAACAAAGATTTGACAGACATATGAAGATTTAATGGCACGCATGGCACTGTTACACATTCCTTTGAGTCATATAACTTCCAGGCCCACCTGCCCCATGTGTCGGACCACCTGTGCAGCTTGTGGCAGTGAATGCAGACTGACAAAGCATGTTGTCAGAAGATAACTACATTACCCAAACTTTCATTTCCCTCACGCCAGGAGTCATACACAGATGCCTTTCCACCTTACACACTGCGCAGCGGTCATTTCAGATTCTATATCCACCCCACCTCTGACACTGCCAGCAGAAATGATAAGCTGAAAAAACAACAACAACAAAACCTGACATTTTTAGAAGGGAATCTAGATTGCCACCCTCTGAAGATCTCCCTCACCTTTAGCGTAGCTTTAACAAGGTAACTCCAGTCCACATCATACCATCTGTGCTCCATTATGGGTAGGTATATTTTTACACCCAGCATAAACTTCCAGCATCAGCGGGTCAATGCGAGACGAGACTGTCACCTTGTCACAACGTAATGGCAATTCAAAAGCATCTGAAACAACAGGAGTCGTAAACTCGTGGCAAGTTTAAATAAGCCTATCGATTATAAATTGAACAACAGCTCGAGAATGGTGCTTAATTCTTCATGTTTTCCTCAGCTGCAGCTATTACAAACAAATCGATCCAATTTGGTGTCATGATGGCGATAAATAGATCGTAAAGAATATGATTTAGGCCGACTGGATGCTGCAGTGCGGTTCGGTTTAACGGCTTCGACAGCCGGGTCGCGTCTAGATTAAATACAGCGGCTGACACAGATGCTCTCCTTCATTCTCCTTCTCGTCTGGCCTGACATGAATACATCCACTACATAATGGGTTCACAAAGCCTGGAGCTTCATGTTGATGACCTGTCAGAATCGTTAAGAATGCATCATCTAGACAGACAAGGCCGACATGCCAAGTCGTTCAGCTGGACAATTAGAGATTCATTAAATTTACAGCACTACAGCGCCTTCGCAGAAACTCAACAAGGGCAGAGAGAACAATCTCTTTCACTTTCAATAACAGCAAAGTGTGATTAAAATCAGATTGAACTTTTATGCTCATCTTTTCACCAAATAAATCTGTACGGCGAGGCTGAAATGGCGAACGAGAGGCATGTCATAATAAATCTCAGCTGTTGAACGTCAACTCCTGTGCGCCTTTCTCTAGGATTCAGCGGCGTTCAGTGAATTAGGAGCATCAAGTATCATTCAGTCTGAGGCTGTGTCATATTACAAGCCTCTTTTCATGGAATCGTAAGGCACTAGGCACTGGTCCAGTGAATTCAGGCCAGCTTGTGGGAAAACAAAGCCTAGTACACCAATGGAGTGCAGCTCCAGAGCCCCCATTTAACCAGGGCTCTGTTGAACGGGTGAATAGGTAATTTCCAAATGCCGATATGGGAGTTGCTGAGAAGCCATGCTGAAGGGCCCATCTGTTCTGTATATGTTCAGCCACCATGAGCCCAACTGTGCTGGGTGGCAATTACTATCAAGGAGGTGAAAGTATGTGTGAAGTGTCCAATTAGGCTTTGTATTTTGGATGATGGCACTGAGGCATCATTGGAGGTTTAGAAGGAAGTTCTAAAATGGGGTACTGGTGCTCTCCACTGTCTCATTAATGGATAAAAATCTTAATGATTTAACGTCTCTAAACATAGTGATAAAATACGCACAGATCCATACAGCACACCCACCATTATAAGGCCTCCATAATCAGGGCAGTTTTAACTTCAAAACCCAAAACAATACACCATTCTCGTGAAGAGGCTAAACACCATTTTATATTCTTAAAGGCTCTTAAAAGTGAGATCTAATCCAGATGGTACAAATGATGTGCCTGTGTGCAGCAAATGCGCTTCAGATAGATAATACCGATTCCCGGCACCATGTCCAAAAGAGCCCCACTTATCTGTCAGCCAATCCATTGTCTTGATCTGTCAGCATGTGTCCCGTAAGGCAGACACATACACACTCGCAGATGGACACGAATGCACGGTGCACACACCCATCCGGCAATCATCTCTCTAACTTACCCGTAGGGGTTACGTCAGAACTAACCCTGCTCATTACTTGAGAACAAGCGTCATTAGCAGAAGCCCTTGTGCATATTCATCAGAGAGCCTCACCTCAGCTTGTTAAGCATTAAATGTCCGGCAGCAATTTAATTTGTTAAAACACAGAAATTTGAAGCGGTTTTACTTACTGCCTACAGTTCCAACTTCCATAACCCAAATCAAGTACATTGATGGGCTGCTCTTGCTCTTGCTCTCGCTCTGGTTGATGTGTGCATGCGTGCTCTTCTGAGAGAAGTGCCCAAACAAGGAATTCCTCCACCCTTTATAACATCATGAAAAGCCATGATTAAAAAAAAAGAAAAAAGAAAAAAAAAAGAAGTGTATTTGGCTCAGAAATACTCATATGTCCATATCGTTTTTTGAATTTTTGGCCATGTTTAGAATGAGAATACTACTCTTTAAAGGCCCCAATGATATCAAAATTGAAATTTCGAAATGTTTTGGCTTTCAGTATGAATATGTTGGCCTTAAAGTTATCTATAACAAAACAATGAAAAAATGTGTATTTAGAAGATATTAAGCATTCAAAACTTACAGTCTCTCACTTGATGATGACGTCACCCTGCACTTCAGGTTCTCCTCAAACTTTCTATCCAATCAAATGCTCTCTAGAATCTGAATCACCCCCCCCCCCCCCCAAAAAAAACTGAAACTGCGGCTGAAACAGGTAACTTGTGCACAGAATCAGTATTTTCTGTATGCTGTATGGCACGTGGTGCACTATATGGGGAATAAGGAACGATTCAGGCAGTGTAAATACGCTTTCCATTGGGTCAAAAGAAGTCTGGTTTTGCACTGTGTACACAAATGGCTGCAGCGTGCATACAGTCTGCTCTGGTCCATAGACACAATATCACAAAGTGGATTATATATGTGAGTCGCACATACTACAAAATGTATTGGAACCATTTGAGATCTACATAGAATGCTATATTTTATAGCAATTTGGATCAAATTAGAAGGAGAAAGTGTTAGACAAATGGCACTAACGAGTAGAAGAGATGACAACTGTGCCTTGCACCACATAAATTACACATCCTCAGCATCATTATAATCACTGTTTTGCTTTATTAACAGTTTCATACTGAATCTAAAAGGCTAATCTATAAGTCTGTGTCTGTCATAAGCTGTCAAGTGCAGCTTTACTGAGCTCAAAGGCTCTGGCCCAAGCTGTGATACAAACAAAATACTGACTATTTAAAAGGGGTCGCGGCTCCTCAATATGTCCCGCCCCGTCTTCCTGTTTCAGTTGAAATTGCGTAACCACATAGCATAACGCTGCGTGTTCCAAAGCACTTCAGTGGACCTTTAACAGTGTAAATAACTCAGAAAGCATGAAACAGCATTAGAACCCCCCCCCCCCACACACACACACACACCATAAAAGGATAACTTTGTCAATTTTCAACCAGCTTTTTATTGTTACAATGTCAGTATTGTATGAAATTTAACAGTATGCACTCTTTTTCCATGTTACTTGCACCCAGATATCCATTGATTTGTCATCAAGTGTTTTTTGACTCCCAGATGATGTGCTTTTGCTAAAAAAATAAACAAGAATATCTGTTGTTGTCCATTTATGCATCAAGGTACCTCAGAATTCAACTACAGCATCTAGACTTGCTCTTAACTTTTAGATATTCCCTTATATTAAAATAAAACATATACAAGAAAACAATCCATTCCCGATTCATCAAACAGGACTCAACTATGGAGGTGGAACATTATTTCAATTATATTTTCTTATCCAGTGTTTTCCAGAGCTTGATCATAGCCTGAGGTTCAGCGATGGCCTTGCCAAGAATAAGCTGGCTAAAGGGGAGAGTCTGGGCTGAAATAAACTTGCGGCGTAGCAACGGACATAAGCGCAGCTCCTGATTACTGAAAATGGAAATCTGGCAAAGGTAAACACGCAGCAGACACGGTTTGATTTAAATCCAAGCACTTCCACAACCCAATTATTTAAGTGACAGTCCTCTCAAGGATGAATCATTCTGTTCTTTTTTATAATTTTTTTTTTTTTAAATTAGGCTTATCAATAAGCAACGTAACTATGTATCTACACCAGCAAAGTGATTCAAACTGGAACCCTACTTGTCTCTCTCTGTCCCACTTTTGTCAGTGAATGTGTGATGAAATCATTTAAGAGCAGCATGGGCTCTGTGACAGAACATACTGCAAACGAAAGCTAATCAGATCAATGTTTAACCACAAATCAGCATAACTTCACAAACACACAATTAAGAGATTTATCAGAGGATTTATAGAAGCAAAGATGATTGGGTGATTATTCTACTGTTAGATGACCATTGCAGAAATAGAATCATAAAGCACATAAAAAATTAGATCATAAATCTCTTTTAAACTGATTAAGATACATTCATATCTATATGATGCATAAACAGTCCCAAAAGCTTTTGCTGCAATTATAAATTAATAATTCACACACAATTAACTGTTTGTCAACATTTATTCACTTGTGAATATCGCACAGTGTTTTAGCGAATGGGGAAGATTTTAAGTGAATAATACCTTACATCTTCTGTCTGTTTCTCACATAAATCTATAATACGACTTCAGAAGACTTAAAAACAATTATGCTTGAGTCATATGAACCACTTTCATGGAACTTAGTGTTATTTTGATCATTTTGGGGCCTTGATAGCCTATGGTCATTTTATTGAAATAAAATGAAAAGATTCTTCAGAATTTGTGTTCACTGAAAAAAAAAAGCATTTGGAAGTTCTTCAAAAAAGATAATAACATTATCATCTCTTATGTGAATTATCCCTTTAATTTCACAGTACAGTAAGGTTGTATAACACTTCAAGTGCAGTATCTATATCTATGGAATGAAGTGAGGTTGCCTGTGAAGCCTGATCATAACAAACGATGAGTCAGATCTGGTATGTTAATATCCTGTGCTGTGCGACAGATAAAAGAGTTTATGATCTCCACTGTGACATTAAACGGAGGAGGGCAGTTTCTCTGCTCCCTCTCATTCATCAGCAGGCTGTTATTTCAGAGAACATGATGTGTAATCATATATGATTTAAGGCAGCAATCAGCTCAGTTTTCTCCATTATCTGCTCTTCTCCTGTGTATTTTCAGTTCACCGATATAAGATCAATTAATCTAGTACTTCATTCCTAAAAATTAATTGGTTGTGTCTTAGAGGTTATCACACGTTCAAATGTAGAACCCCCACTATTTATTGTATACTCTCTAAAAAATATATACATATTTATATTGAAATTTTGAAAATGTAATAAATGTGAGAGAAAAAGTGGCTTATTTGTTTAAACGTGCATTATCTTTCTTTAACTATAGTAAAGTTCAAAATGTTGGGGTACTGATGCTCCAAGATGTTTTTGAGAGAAGTCTCTTATGCCACCTAAGGCTGCATTTATTTGCCTAAAATGCAGTAAAACATTGAATATGTTATTGTCAAATACGTTATTGTCAAATATGTTATTGTCTATTACAGCTTAAAACAACTGTCCTATATTTTTATATATTTTCAAATGTAATTTATTTATGTGATATCATAGCTGAATTTTTCAGTAGTTCATTACTCTGGTCATCAGAATAACAAAAATACTGAAAACAGTTATGTTGCTTAATTTATTATTATTATTATTATTATTTATTTATTTATTTGATAACCATGATTTTTGGATTAATAGAGAGTTCAATAGAACAGCATTCGTTTGAAATAAAATTATGTACTTTGCATACTTGCTAATAAATATTATAAATCTTATTAAGCCCAAACTTTTGACCTGTAATACATATATTCATCACATTTGTTAACATACATGCCATGTCAATGTTAGCATTACGTCATTTAATAATTTATTCAGCGATGAACTGTTAAATGTACAATCACCAAAATGTAAAAACACAACTCACAAAGAGCCTGATTCAACTCCAAAGACCTTAAAAAGTACCTATCTGAAACAGTCCAGACAGGCCGAGGCATGTTGAGGTCATGGGGCAAGTTGAATGGGCTGGTGTCATCGCCTACAGATATCTGACACACAATAATAAGCCAACATGGTCCTCCACTCCTCTATATCAACTGTAATTGTGCTGAACGCTCCACAAAGACATTACCTGACAGACGGCTCATAATTTACAGCCCATTTAGTTTGGCGCTACCTGCTGCTGTGTTTGCCAGAGAGAGGGAACAGGCCTAGGTCGGATGACCATTCCATAATTTTGGGGCTGCCAGAGCAAAGGCGCGGTCCCCTCTGAGTTTACGATTTGTTTTGGGCACATGTAGGAGCAGTTGATCAGCTGACCTAAGAGAATGAGTGGGTTTGTAAAGATGTAATAGCTCAGAGATGTAAAGTGGGGCAAGAACATTTAGTGATTTAAAAACAAATAAAAGAATTTTAAAATGAATCCTGCACTGTATAGGCAGCCAGTGAAGCGAGGCTAAAATGGGGGAAATGTGCTCATATTTACGCGTTCCTGTTAAAAGACGTGCTGCCGCGTTTTGTACAATTTGGAGACGAGCTAAGGAATACCCACTAACCCCCACATACAGTGCATTACAGTAATCCAGTCAGCTAGTAATAAAGGCATGGATTACTGTCTCAAATTGTTATCTTTGTAAAAAAGGCTTTATTTTGGCCAGCTGCCTCAGCTGGAAGAAACTTGTTTTGACTACTGCTCTAATCTGACTGTCTAGTTTAAGGTCAGCATTTTAACCCCTAAATTAGTGATAACTGGCTTTGTATACTGGGCCAAATCACCCAACTCAACATAACAGACCCCAGTAGTTCCACCAAAAATCATCACTTCTGTTTTATTCGCATTAAAAAATGTATAGCCATCCAGGCTTTTACGTCATCAAGACAGTCCATTTTGACAGTGTTATTCTTTTTAAGAGGCATGTAAATCTGACTATCATCAGCATAACAGTGGAAAGACATGCCATGCTTCCTAATTATTGAGACAAGAGGCAACAAATAAAGAGAAAAGAGAAGAGGGCCCAAAACTAAGCCCTGAGGGACCCCACAAGAGAGAGGAGCAGAAGAGGACTCAGAGTTCCCACAGCTGATACAGAGAGTCCGACCTTCCATATATGACTTGAACCATTCAAGCACTATGCCTTTTATGCCCACCCAATGCTCCAACTGAGAAAACAAAATTTCATGGTCCACAGTATCAAATGCGGCAGTTAAGTCAAAAAACACAAGAACAACATTGTCACCAGAATCGGTAGCTAAATAAATATCGTTAAAAACGTTTAAAAGAGCAGATTCTGTACTGTGTAAAGATTTGAAACCAGACTGGAAAACTTCAAGGATAAAGTGGTCTTTCAAAAAAAGCCATTATTTGATTACAGACTATCTTTTCAAGGATTTTGACCTAAAATTTGCAAGATCTGTAGGATCAAGACCAGGTTTTTTGAGCAGAGGTTGCACTACTGCATATTTAAAAGTTTTAGGGACCACACCTGAGGACAGACTGCTATTATCAACTACAAGAACAGACGGTCCTACAGTAGAAAAAACCTCCTTAAAGAGTCTAGGTGGAATAGCATCATGTGGTGAACCTGAGGGCTTCAAATTACCAACAATCTCCTGCAACACACACAAAGTCACAGGCTCAAACTTACCGAAGACAGTAGATGGAAGTAATTTTATCAATAAAAAAGCTTAAAAAGTTTCCACAGGCAGCTGGGGAGGCTTCAAAAAAGACAGTTTGTGGAACATTAATAACTGCAAGGTACGGTTTACAGATGTCATTAACACAAATAATTCTGCACGGGACGAATGCCTGATTCCTGATTAACCAGTCTGTATATGCATTAGCAAACGCAGCACAGATCAGAATACCAAAGCCCTTTCGCTGTCAGTGGACCTGGATCAATAACACATATTTATTCAGCACTATTACACCGAGTCAGTGCATATGACAATCAGAGACATGCAAAAGTTTGAGAAAGTTCAAATAGGGTCAAATATTACTTTCTATTGAATAGGCACCCAGAGAACTGAATCTGAGCATATTCTGGGTTCCGATATTCATGTGCGACTAAGCGAGAGCAAATAGATTTCACTCATATGTACACTTTCAGTCCCACTGAATGTCATTCTCTCTTTTTATACAAATCTGTTCAAACAGGGCGGATTCAAAATCATACAGCACAAACAGCTCCATTCAAGAACAAATGACTCACGTCAGCTGGTCCTTTTCATGAATCATTCTCAAAGAATGACATACTAGCGAGTTACCATTTGATGGTTCCTTTAATGAATGAACTTGGTTACTGAATAAACATCAAGTTTCAATCATGGATTATTTCATAAAATATTTTTTTTTTAAATGGGATATATACAATAAAAATGGTGGGTAATATTTGTTTAGTTCAGTTCAGCCTGTAGGGTTATTCTATTGGGTTACATTTTACCTTTACATGTACATCACAGCTAACATCTGCTTTAAACATTAGCCTTTTACAGATGCAGCATACACCAGATCTACAATCAAAGCATATGGTGAGAGTTTAGTTTAGGGACCAATACTCACTATTAACTAGTTGCTTATTACCCTGCATATTACTGTCTTATTGACTGTTTATAAGTACTGAAAGCATATATTCATGTCTTATTCTGCATGATCTTAATTTAGATCCCTTAATCCTACTCCATAACTAATCTTAACAAATACCTACTAACTATTAACAAGCAGAAAATTAGGAGTTTATTGAAGGAAAAGTTGGGAGTTAATAGTTAGTTAATAGTGAGAATTAGTCCCCAAATTACATTTAAAAAAACGTTTATATAGCAGAGATTTTAGAGTGTACTATTATTTTCAATCATCTAAGCTTCAGTATCAGTATGTTTGACCAAGCATTTTGTAATAAATAAATAAAAGAAAAAAATACAACAGCGTTAAATGGGTTACCCAGCAAATTGGATAAATGGGTTATAAAACAAGTCAGCATGTGTTCTGTGCAATATTTACCCAAACCCTGGGCTGACAAATAACCCAGCAATTGTCATTTTTTCCCAGTATTTTTAGAATATAATCAAAATGGACACTTGGTACTGAAATAGGCCCAGATGAATTGAGAGCTTGTGATAAGAAATCAATTGAGGAAAATCTTCTAAAAACAATATCATGATTCTGCCAATTTCAATACCTGATTGGGAAGACAATGTGCTGCTGTTCAGCACAGAAGGCAGTGTGAAGCATATTATGCATAAGTTAAGTTATGCACATTATAAATATTGTGACATTAAGCCTGAGTTACTATAATTTTATTTATAATATAAAACCAGATGGGATGTTCAACAAAGGGCATGTCATCGGCACCCTTTGTATGGGAGAACTAAATTATCATCCAGAGCCTAACAAGTATGAAACATCATCATTTGTAATTTATGAGATACATGGAAAAAGTTGTGTTTAATAAGTGTGTGCAGATTTAGGGGGTACTCACAGTGAACACCGTTGCCTCGCAAGAAACATTCCGAGCCAGAGCACGCTTACGTCATGTGCGAGATGACAGGGAGAAAAGCACTTTTGCTAATAGACTGCCTAAAAATTTATCATTTATGCCATGCAGCAACTTTTACTTGCATGTGTCAGAGGATTATTACAGCTGACAGCTGACGTTAATGAAAGAATTTGCAGCTTTACCCGCAAACTACAATTCCTGTTCATCAATAAGGTGAGAACCAGACCTGTTATGAACCTAAATATACATGATTTAATTAAATTAATTGAGAAGTGTACTGTAATAGAAGACGTTTGCAGTCGTAATGATGACAGTAGCAAACACAAAATAGTAGCTGTTCCTTGCTCCTTGCTCAGTTGTTAGTGATCCAATCGAATCCAACATACCAGCAGCTCGTATCATACGGAGACAAAATTTTGGTTTAAATCCAAACCTATCACAGACTCATCTTAACAATCGAAAACATTTGCTTGGACTCAATCACCATCATCCCAGACTTGCTCATTTGACTCGTCTTAGGGAAGTTATTGCAAAACAAATCCTTTGTAATGGCGGGAGTTTGTTCAATAAAGCTGATTTACGCCTGGCATGTTAATTTATCTCCTCTCATTAACCCGGGCCGCTGCTGGCTGCACTTCCTTCACTAATCAGCTGCTACTCCCACAGGCTGTGTCCACACAATCCCCAACATCCAGCACTGCAGAGACCTGCTCAGATGGGCCCTTACAATGCACCATCCACAGGCTGCTTGTGTATTCCTCACACTCCAATTAACCAGATTAAATATTCCACAATTACAGCTGCCCAGCTACCAAAACAATGAAGATTATATCATAAACCAAGTAAATTGCTCCATTGTATTTTTTGGTGCAGGTACAGTTCAAAACATTGCCCCATTTAAATGTAATTGTATGAACATACATATGCAGATCAGTGTGTGTTTATGTAGGTGGGAAGTTCAGCATGCAACTCTATGAGGGTAATTAGGCAGGTAATGTGCTTGATTACAGGTCTGATCCCTCTCACATGACCCCTACACTTCCAAACAAGATTCAATACCTCCAGATACATAAGTGTTGGATAGCCAGACCAATAAAGCCCAGTCCACATTTTGGCCATGAACCTTGCCTTTAAATAGCGATGATAAAAGATCATTGTAAGAAAATGTGAGAGGAGAGGAGATGAAACGAGACGAGACGAGCGCTTGTTTTGTTCTGCAAACAATGGAAGCCCACAAATGTGCACAAAACACTCATTTGGTCATTTTCAGGAAAAAGAAAACAAACAAACAAATATATAGATATAAAAATACATAAATAAACTTGCAATAGAAAAATTAAAACAAAAAATATAAATTACCAAATAAAAAATCAAATAAAATATGAAATATAAATGAGCATACATAAAAAATAAATAAATAAAGATATAAAAATATAGTGAACTTAAATAAGTAAACAAACAAATAAAAGTAAATAAATAGCCTAAATAAATAAATACATTTCTGCTATTGGATATCTACTTGATACTGAAAGCCTCAAATAAAACTCTTTCAAAAAAAAAAAAAAAATCTTTCAAATATTTGATAACACTTGCAAAATTTTGAACACACCCAGTGATAAGTTCATTATCGAAAACACTGGTACTGTACTTTGTACAAAAAAAAAAAGTACAGTTATAGAACAGTTATAAAACCTGTGTTTTTACTCCCGATCAGATTAGACCACCAGATTGAAAAAGCTTTTCCAGCGTTGAGTGAATTATGCATCAGAGGGTCAGTGATTGGACAGCGGGAAGCCGAGTGAGCATGTCATCTGAGGCTGAGACTGCATGAGCAATGACAGTGAAATCACTGTCATTTGAGATTTTAACCTGAAATTACAGTCCCACGAGATCAAATGTAGCAGCAGTGTATGAAAGACCATTTGAGAAAGTGAGTGAGAAACAAAAAAAGAAAGTAACGAATGAAAGAAAGAGCTGTGAAGAGGACAGTCACGTCTGGATTGAGCTCACACTAAGGGCAAGTCCCTGGTGCCACATGAAGGCCATGAGGGATTACTTCTGCTGGAAGCCCATAGAAATTGAGTCTTTTGATCTTACGTTTTAAATTAAAATTCTAATTTAGACAATAAAAATTTAATCACCATTTTCAGACTCTCAAAGAGAATAGCAATAAGCATTTCCATGCAGGAAGCGTATTAATGTTAAGCGGATATAGCTGGTCTTCCATGACACCCTTTTTTCTGCTGCTTGATTGAGTTGCTGCCGTTGATTCAGCTCTGACCTTCTTCTCATCAAAGTCAAATGGTTTGGTGCCACATGCATGCTCTCTATTTCCCTATGTGTATCAACAAACAAGCTCTGCTGCTGCAAAATAACCATACAACAATAAAAACGCATCAAGGTCCTGTTACAAATTTAACACTGTTATAAAAATGGAAGGTATTTCATGAGATCTCTTTTGAGAAATTTAAGTAACGTTTAATAACTTTCAGAGATTACATTAGCACTTGCCTAACACACCATTAGTTAAAGCTAACACGGAATGGCATTTGCAGACCATTGTTCCCATCTAGTGTGATCTACTTGACAAGAAACTGAGTAGGGGAAAATTAGATTTTATCCATTGTGAAGAGGGCTTTTGATATCTGAATGCAAGTTTACAGTCAAGTAATTACGCCACATTTTGAGCCTCTATGTGCTGGAAAATCTAGATGGTTCCGGAATGTGTACATTAAGTTAATTTAATGGATTAATTGATGTATTTAAATATGTTTTAATTTATTACATTAAATGACTTCATTAACTATTTTTACAACTTTAAAAAGGCTGCATTAAATTAAATTAAATTAAATTAAATTAAATTAAATTAAATTAAATTAAATTAAATTAAATTAAATTAAATTAAATTAAATTAAATTAAATTAAATTAAATTAAATTAAATTAAAAAACCTAAAACTATATCTAAATATAGTGCATATAGAGCTTTTGACATTATTTAATAATTCAGGGCAGACAAGTTAGTAGATTTTGCTTCAGAAGATTTTTTTCTTATTCCAAACAATCATAAAGTGTAAATAGTGAAGGGTAAACATTTCAACTGATATTCACATACATTACCATTTAAAAATTTAGAATCAAGATATCTCTTATGCTCACCAAGGAAAACTATTATAGTAAATATAGCGCATACAACATTTAAAATTACAATTTAATATAATATTAATTGTGTTTAATTTCTAAATTTCTCCCTTTAATAGCAAAGCTGATTTTTCAGCATCATTCCTCCAGTCTTCAGTACCACAAGAACCTTCAGAAATCATTCTCATATGATGATTTGCTGCTCAAGAAACATTTCTGATTATCAGTGTTTAAAACATCTGTGCTGCTTAATTTTTTTGTTGAACACTTGATACATTTTTCCCAGGAGTCTGGAGAATAGAAAAACCGAATGAACGGCATTTTTTAAAAATAGATTTATTATTATATTATTTTCTGTTATTTTATTTAAATAAAAAATCGGAATGGTAGTGTATATTCAGATCTTAATGTACATGAACAACTGATCTGTTAAACATTACTTTTTACTTTTGACAATGACTGATTAATTAAATAATAATTAACTTAATAAATGACAGTTAATAAATAAATAAGCCATAGCAAACATCCACTCTTTATCTTCTGGGGATGTTTCAGTGAAGGTCGGAGCACATTTGACTTCCTCAGAGACTTCCAGGATTGGCTGAGAGCTGCCTTATGATTTGGAATGATAAGCGGAGTGTAAACAGCTGGTGGGGGTGCTGGGGTGATGGCATCGAGAAACTGAGTGCCCTTGGACACCAGGAACAGCTGTAAGACAATACACACCCTCCAAACAGAATTATGCCATCAATTCTCCTCTTCTCTCTCCAACCACTGCACAGAATAGACATGTCAGGGTAGAGGAAGAGACTGCAAAAGCTGACAAAAGTGCAACCATTCAAATCATACCAGCTAACAAACTTTGTGTGTTGTTATGCATCCAAATCCTCTACAGCTCATATTAATGAACTGGCCTCAGACACTTGCCAGACAGTGTCCAGACTGCTCCCCTCTTCATTCTGGAGCTAAGACTGTCCTCTCCTCTCCGTAATGAGTTTGGTCCCGTTCCAGGGCCCAGCATGAGCTTTACTGTATAATGTGCCTTCAATAGTCCACTGGTGACAAGCTCACTAATTCACTCCACATGATTGCAGAACTATTCCCATTAAATGTTCAGGAAGAACTGCTGATGAGACAGTTAGATGGGATGTCAGATGAAAAACAGAGAAGAATCCCCCAACGTCTGCCCTGTATGGCTAAACATGCCTTCTTTCTTCTTTATTCACCTCTACTCTCTTTTGTCAAGTGTACAATAATTAAATAACTGATTACTTTCTTTATAAACCCAGTTTTGACGGTTATCTCAATACAACCCAAAAAAATTACAATGCAAATAATAAATGAACAAGAAAACATCACTCTACAGACATATTGCCTTGGTCCCTGCTGGCATATCCATTCAACATCCAGAGATAACATGCTTGACAAAATCCTCCGAAACAATATTTAAAACATTCCCACATTTTGATTGTACACTGATACTGCAATAGAAAACAATTCTTTTAAACTGTAATAATGGTTCACAGTATTACTGTTTTCACTATCGTTTTTCACTGTATTTCAGCATAAGAGACTTTCAAAAATAGAGAAATCTTACCTACACCGAACTTTTGAACGGTAGAGTAAATACCACAACTACCATCTTAAGCACAACCTTAATAAAATAACTGACTTTTATGAGAGGTTTAACAGTCATGAACAACACAATGGGAACACTAATGTTAGTTCCAAAATGCTCATCAAAGGAGACACACTGCTATACTGATTTATATGGGCTTTAAGACACAAACATCTTTCTTTAACTTGAGACTTTAACACTTTTATCATTAGTTCACATATAGCCAATTTACTTGTCTTACGTCATAGTGCTTAAATAATGCACTGAAAATCTGTTAAAATGACCAGTGACACAACTTATTGTCTCCGCCTGACTAGGCCTCTTAATATTTCTGGCAGCTGCAATATATGCAATATTTAGAAACATAATTTATTTATTTTCTCCAACACAATTGGATCATTAAAATGGGACATTGCCTATTATCTTTTCCCCAAAGGTGTTCAATAATTTTCTTTTCTGCTGCTGGCCTATAAAAAGGGTCTTCCTGAAAGAGACAATCAAGAGCTATTCAGTTATCAAGCTGGACTGGCTCCCTAATGCTAAGGGTTCACTAACCTTACAACATTTAATTGAGTGAAAAATAATTTCTCTTTCAAAAAAAAAAAAAATTATTTAAAAGTACACAATAGTTACAGCTGGCTTGAGTGGTTGAAAAAGGCTGAGCGTGGCAAGAGACTCTTTACATTTGTTGACAGATCTGTCTATCAATCTTTTTGTATATCTGTCTGATCTAATCAGAATCCATATCATCATGTACACAAGCAACGACACAGCAAAATGTAATCAGCCACTTGGTACTGGCCCAAAAAAGTCAGCACTGACTTAGCTCCCTAAAGCTGTCGTTCACGGGCATCGCATTGCATATTGAAAGAGAAATCCCAATCTCAATTCAGAGACCAATGCAGCAGTATAAATATTGATCTTCTCGCTATCTCTCATTGGTATAGTTGCCAGAGGTCCATATATCTATTTGTGTGGGACTATTTGCAAGGCTGGCCAGACTGCAGCCAATGCACTAAAGTCCATTTAACATATAAACAAATACATCAGGGCTCCGTTTAAGCCAGCGCATGGGAACCAGCTCCTGGTGCAGTGTCCTACTGCCATCTACTGCTGAAAACACTGACCGTGTATCATCACCACTTGAGATCAAAGCGTAGTTGCTTTGCCTCCCAAGTGATGATAGAGTGTTTAAGTTAATTAAATGAAAAGGAGGATGTGCTGATGAGGTTAAGCTATTCAATTAGACATAATTGTTTAATGATACGTTGGGGTGATCATCTTTTGGCTTCATTCAAAAGGCTTTTAGAAGATCATTATGGATCTCCTTTTCTTATCACATAAACAGTATACTTAAAGTGTGCTTATTGATACTTTTAGGGGTAATAAAGCTAATCCTAATGTATTTTCTTTCTAAAACTGCTCATTAGATCCAATGCCAGGCCTTAAAGGGATAATTCACCCAAATCAACACTTACACACCTTACTCAAACAGTTGCTGGTAGTCATTGATTTCCAAGGTATTTTTTTCAGTCAGTGGGCACCAACAACTGATAGGTTACCGACATTTTTCAAAACATCTTCCTTTGTGTTCAAAAGAAGAAACTAACTCATTCATGTTCGGAACTTGAGGGTAAATGATACAGAATTGCAATTTTTGGTTGAACTATCCCTTTAAGTAATAAGAAGTCTGACTAGCGAATCATTAACCAGTGCAACACAAGCATCTTACTGTGATTTTCCAGTTCTGCATTTGTTTGTGGTGATATTCTAGACATAGTCACTCATATATTTTAATTTTACCACTTTGGATATAGTAGGAAGGTGGACTATTACCAATTTAAAGCTGAACCATCATGCGCTGTATGGTAAGCGGTGATTGGGCCTTTTCCCGAAGGATGAGGTGAAAGTGGTTTTTTGAGGTTGAGATTGAGTCTGGGAGCAGTGAGACAGTCAGTCCTGCTCTATTCTCATAGATAATGAATCAGACAGTGGGCTGCTAGACTGTGTTTATGGGCATTCAGAGGTGTAAAGCGGGACATGGGGAATTCATATTCATATAACATCCTGTGACACGCACAGAAATTACAAGGAGTGACCGAAAGCAGTGCGCTAGTGACTCGCACTTAAATTCGGGGGTAGAGGAGGATCAGGGATAGCAAATCGATTCAGCTCTCGCCATCCCCGACCACCAGAGTCATTTTGGCTGCTGTAAAAGGAAATTCTATTACCAGTGACAAGTTTGTTTCATTTGCTCTATTGCTTTCATAGCCCAGACATTGACAATGTTGATGGTTTTTCAAATAAAATCATTTTAAGTCAAGGCCATAGTGCTATATTATCTCCAGACCTGTCTAAATTGCTGTCTTCTTCTTATAGAGGTTTTGACACTAAAAATGCCACAGTCTGATATCTCACAGGATCTCCCCTGGTGGAGTTATAACCTCTGGACTAATAAATATCTGACCCCATGTGACCAGAAGCCGAGAACAGACTGAAGGGTCTATGCACAATTGTACTCAAAAGCTTGGATATAATTAACTCATGAGTCATTACATTTTCAAAAGATGGTGAACTCATTTAATTGTACTTCCTGAATCAACTTCATTATTTAGGAAACTACTACAGTACAGTTTAAAAAGCTATCCATATGTGTGTTGCACACTTGTTGACTATTTTGCCTCAATTATCATGGTCATTTCATCAAATAAAAATAAAATGAAATTATATTATTATATTTATTAGTATATATATATATATATATATATATATATATATATATATATATATATATATATATATTAATAAATATAATAATATAAATAATTTCATTTTATTTTTATTTTGATGAGATGAAATGAAATGACCATGATTTGTATCTCGTCAGTAAAGCCGGTTCTCTAATCAGCAGTAAATTCCCTCAGGTGCGTGATTTCACATAGAGCAGTTGTAACTACACAGAGTCATTGTTAACTGAGAAGCTGCGCAAATAAACGCTGAAAATGAACGTGGATTTGCACAGCTTCTCAGTTAACAATGGCTCTGTGTAGTAACAGCTGCTCTATGTGAAATCACGCACCTGAGGGAATTTACCGCTGATTAGAGAACCGGCTTTACTGACTAGATTCAAGTGAGAGAACATGGACAAGACAGTTGGTCCATGTATGTTTTGATCATTTCGGTTTATGGCTTCAATATTTCATTCGCACTTGTGGGCGGAGCTGAAATGCTGCTTTCATCTGATTGGTCGAATCGCTCCACCTTCAGCTCGGTCTTTTCATTCTTTCAGACAGAAAGAGTCAGTGCGAGTGTGACACTGTAATGTCTGAAACCACCGCTCACTGTTAATTAACATAATATTTGAATCAGATGTAGCTGGGCACATAATTCGTGCTTCTGCGACTTGCAAGAGACCCCGTTAAATTATTTCTAGGTTATAGTATTGTATAAATATTGTCCCACTGATAAATACAGTGCAAATAGTTATGTCTCCTTGGATAACAGTGAAATGGAAATAAATATAGTTAAATTTATGAAATAAAATTAAATAGGATTTTTTGGGAAGGTAAGTCTGGCCAGTTATACAACAACGCGAGTCAGACGAGTCTGAAGATCTGAGCTGAATTTTGTGAAACATTAAAGTTCTAGTCTGTGTCAATTAGTCTCATAATAAATAATAATAATGTTACCCGTATTTTTCGGACTATAAGTCACACCTAAGTATAAGTTGCATCAGCCCAAAAATACGTCATGATGAGGAAAAAAACATATATAAGTCACACTGGACTATAAGTCGCATTTATTCAGACCCAAGAGGAAACATTACCATCTACAGCCGCGAGAGGGCGCTCTATGTTTTCAGTGTAGGCTACAGGAGCACAGAGCAGCATAGAGCGCCATCTCACGGCTGTAGGCTGTAGATCTTGGTTCATTTCTCTAAGTTCATGTCAAATTAATTTTGATAAATAAGTTGCGCCTGACTGAAAGTCGCAGGACCAGCCAAACTATGAAAAGAAGTGCGACTTATAGTCCAGAAAATACGATAAATATATGTTGTCTTTCTCAAGCCCAACAAAGAAGACTAAAAAGAGAAAAATCATTCAATTTAGTATGTAATAAAACTAATATTACTAATTTATTTCAGAAATATAACTATATTAATTTTCACAATTATTTATTAATGTCACACACACATACCTAGTGCCTTATGACTTAAAAGATGAGAGTGGTAAATGTTACAGACATGGAACTGTTCAGTCTATTATTGATTTTTATTTCCACTTCACTTTTATCCAAAGAGGCAGAACTATTTGCAATGTATTTATCAGTGGGACAATATTCATACAATACTACAACCTAGAAATAATTTGCAGGTCGCAGGAGCACGAATTATGTTCCCAGCTACATCTGATTCAAATATTATGCTAATTAACAGTGAGCGGTGGTTTCAGACATCACAGTGCTGTACTCGCACCGACTCTTTCTGTCTGAAAGAATGAAAAGACCGAGCTGAAGGTGGAGCGATTCGACCAATCAGAGGAAAGCAGCGTTTCGGCTCCGCCCACAAGTGCGAATGAAATATTGAAGCCATAAACTGAAATGATCAAAACGTACACGGACCAACTGTCTTGTCCATGTTCTCTCACTTGAATCCTCTTGAGTCTCTTGACCTTCTGCAAGCCCCGCCTTGTTCACGCAGTGATTGACGTGGCGGGAGGGGGCGGAGACGTGATCGGCTCGGAATGCATTTTCAATGTGCACTTTTAATTTTGCTACATTCAATGCGGGACATTGAATGAAAATGCAATCGTAAGTGTCTTGACTGTGAGTGTTAATGCAATTAAGAAAAATAGCATTTGAATGATAATTTTGCCACAGTTTTTGCTTGAACATGTTATACATATCTAATCATTTCTGTAATACATTTTCATTTTAATTTTGCAACTTATAAAGCGTTAAAATTTTTATTCATTTTACATATTAAAACTGGTGTATGAAATGGCAAATGAAAATTATGTAATTTAATTTTCATTTTCATTTTGCACCAAACGTTGCACAGATGTATTGGAAAATGTAAATGTAAATACAGAAATGCATTGCCATTTTACATATTGCATTGTCATTTTCCATATTACCTTCCAAATTGAATATTGCTACCCATATGCTTCCATACAAGGGGGAGTCAAAACAAGCCTGGGCAAACAGACATCCAGAATAGAGAATGCTGGCTACAGATTCATGATCCTGCTCTGATCCAGCACTTCAGACTGACATGATTCCCAGTAATGACAAATCTCTCATTGAGAGGATGCATGGCTGACCGAAGAGCTCTCACACACGCATATGTCCTTAAATAAAACAATTTTGCAACACCTCAAAACTGCACAGCCAAATAAACACCAAGTAGCAGTCAACCTTGCGGAGATCGCTTACACTTGAATGTGCTACACACCATATTAAAGCCTTGCGAGAGATGTAGGGCAATAATAGTTGGTAATAATATTGCTACAGATCTTTATGTCTGATGTTTAGTTTTTTCACAATGAGGCTATAATACATCACTGCAGCAGTATTTTAAAATTAAGTGGTTTAAGCTTTGTCATCACACAGCCTAATGATGGGACCGTTCACAAAATTGGTAATCAAACACTATATATATATATATATATATATATATATTATATACATACAGTACAGACCAAAAGTTTGGACACACCTTCTCATTCAAAGAGTTTTCTTTATTTTCATGACTATGAAAATTGTAGAGTCACACTGAAGGCATCAAGGGCTATTTGACCAAGAAGGAGAGTGATGGGGTGCTGCGCCAGATGACCTGGCCTTCACAGTCACCGGACCTGAACCCAATCAAGATGGTTTAGGGGTAAGCTGGACCGCAGAGTGAAGGCAAAAAGGCCAACAAGTGTTAAGCATCTCTCGGGGAACTCATTCAAGACTGTTGGAAGACCATTTCAGGTGACTACCTCTTGAAGCTCATCAAGAGAATGCCAAGAGTGTGCAAAGCAGTAATCAAAGCAAAAGGTGGCTACTTTGAAGAACCTAGAATATGACATATTTTCAGTTGTTTCACACTTTTTTGTTATGTATATAATTCTATATATAATTCCACATGTGTTAATTCATAGTTTTGATGCCTTCAGTGTGAATCTACAATTTTCATAGTCATGAAAATAAAGAAAACTCTTTGAATGAGAATATATATATATATATATATATATATATATATCCTCTGCAGAGAATGGGAGAATGAGAATTTGGGCTGATCCACATGATTCCAGTCCATCAATGAATGTCTTGTATAGTGAAGACCTGTGTGATTATAAAGACGTTTCTAACTTAAGGCATTTGCTTCTGGCTAAAATATGAGTCCTCTATTAAAAATCGTTTTCTATCCATAATATTGCTATCTCCAGAGGAAAAAGTAATCTGAACCAGGAGAGAAATATGCACAGATCAAGCAACATGTACAAGAAAAAACAGTCCAAAACAGTTCTAAACAAATGTTTCTTTAGATTTTGATGTGAGAAGACAACAAGACAACAGACACTTAATTATTTATATTTTCTACATTTTTAGAATATATATATATATATATATATATACACTGCTCGTCCAAAAACAAAAGTCACCACCTGGATTTAACTAAGCAAATAGTTAAGATCCTCCCATTTGGATAATTAGAGCATGGATGATTATGTTATGTGCCCAAAGAATGAGGTCAGCTGACTACCTGAATATACTGAATGACCAGGTTATTCCATCAATTAATTTTTTCTTCCCTGATGGCACGGGCATATTCCAAGATGACAATGCCAGGATTCATTGGGCTCAAATTGTGAAAGAGTGGTTCAGTGAGCAAGCAACATAGATTGGCCACCTCAGAATCCAGAGTCAGCCTTTACCCCAATGAGAATATTTGGGATGTGCTGGAGAAGACTTTGTGCAGCGGTCTGACTCTCCCATCATCAATACACGATAATACATGGGAATAAATGTAGTGACATTGCAGAAGCTTATCGAAATGATGACATGGTGAATACGTGCCATAATCAAAGCTAAAGGAAGTCCAACGAAATATATGAGTGCGTGAATTTTTTTTTTCTTTGGATGGGCAGTGTACACACACACACACACACACACACACACACATACACTTATATATACATTTGTACATGGGATCAGTTTACATATGTACAATCATGGGATCAGTTTACATATGTACAATCAGTTTCAAACATTTAAAACGAAGCCATTAGATTTTTTTTTTTTGATAAACATTTCAGTCAAGTGTCTCCAGACTCTTTGCACTGAATGTGTCCAACAAGACATGCATGTCTTGATAAAACATAAAAACATTTTTTTAAAAAAAGTCATGTTCAAGTGAAAATGTCAAGTGAAAAGACTTCTGTCAATCTTCAAAGCAATCCTTTCATTTAAAAACATCTAATATCCTCTGATTTAATCTTTGTGTGCAAATGCACAAAAACCCTCTTAACATTAAATGAATAAGGTAACCAGCTGCCTTTTATGTGCAGCCATTTCCTTGAAAAGTGCTCTCTGATTTATTAGAAGATCCCATACAATAGGAGCTTTAATGCGTTTTATTAATATGTTTTATTTTATGAAATTGGATGAAAGGGGTCATGGTAGTCATTAAGCAGATTAATGGTGTATGTTGGGTAAAGAAGATGCAATAAAGCTAAAAGTTAATGCTGTCATGTCGGCAGAAAGAAGCTGATGGCAAGGCAAGCTGCAAAGCAACTAATAGACATAATTCAGTAAAGTAATGTCTGATAACCTCAGACAAGATGGATATTGCTTGGCAATATTATGGAGTATGTCGAAGGGTGCAGGCACATTTATGCACATTATTTAACGAACGTCATAATGAAAAGTGGACACAACTATAAATATGAAGCAGGAGAAGATCTTGCCTGATAATAATTGGTGCAATTAATGTGTCTCACCAAATTGTCTTATCCCATGAGTTTGATTTTTACCCCACAGCATAAATATCAAGCAAAAACTTCAGTTTTAATCCCAGATGTATGTCTTTGTGGAAAACGCCCGCTGGAGGCAAGATACAGCCTTTTTATTGCACTCTATGAGGTTGTCTGAAGTACTTTATGCACCGCTAATGAGTGAGGCATGTTGAAAGGTCTTTTTTCAATGTCTGCCAGGTCTGTAACAATTGTGCTTCTTTTAATGAAAATGCCCAATCCATGCACACAATTAAAATTACCTTCTCATATACATGAATGATTGGTGAGAAAGTGAGAAAGTGATGTAATGCTACATTTCTCCAAATCTGTTCCGAAGAAGAACCAAACTCATCTACATCTTGGATGACCTGAGGGTGAATACATTTCACCAACCTTTGTAAATTTTTGGATGAACTATTTATTTAAGATGCATAACAAAAACTATAACATAATTTAACATGTGTCAGCCTAACCTGTTTATTTCCATTGATATAATATAAAATCTCAATTTCAATGACTGTAGTTCTTTTGCTGTGTGCATAATTATGTGATCTGATTAATAAGAACACAAGAGAACTGAAACTTGCTAAATGCACGCTTTAAAAAACACTTTATGATCTGCAAACCTGGCTGAGATCAGGAGTTATGGTGTTCACTGCCCTGGGTCTGAGGCCTTTGAAATCATCTACAGACTGGAAAGACTAATCCCTTTGATCAGAGCCTGCTGACACCTTGCCATAATTTGTCCTGAGGTCCAAAACACTGGGCAAAGACATAATTAAACTAACATCACACCGTGCATTCAGAAATCTGAAGTTCAGTGTATATATATGTGATTCTTTTTGTGAATCTTCTTTTTTTTTAATTTAAAAAAAAAATACATTTTAGACAAATATGGCAATAACCACATGAAAGTATACCCATAAAAACTTAGTGTAAGGATCTTTTAAAAGTTTTTAAATATGTTTTAATGCTCCATACACACTGCAAAAGGCATATTCACTAATTTCTAAATCCAACTCAATTGGGCTCTCATAAATTAACCAGACATCTATCACAAAAATCAACTGCAATATCATGCGTATTCACTGTACCACCTCCCACTCTAATATCTATCTATATTCAAAGAGGAGTGAGTACCTTTTAAAATTTCACAGGGGATCAGAGGAATTAAATCACTATGCATTGCATCCAGTTCCAGACACGTTAGCTGGTGTTGATTTTAATATCAAAGCCTATTCGGCGTCAGGAGTAGTGCTCGAGATCTCATTACCCGGCCATGATGGACAAGAGGCAGAGCGCACCTGCTAACACAAGCCTCTAAGGGACAGTGGATCAGAGCCGAGCTCCTCAACTGGTGGCACTGTGGCCTCTTCTAAAAGGGTCCCTGATAGAAACAAAACTGCAAATGCAAACAAAAATGCTACTAAGCATATAATCTTTAAAAGGATTGAGTTTATCAACCAAAAGGAAGACAAAACCATTTCCACGTCGATTGATGTCAAAGGCTGAGAGTCCACTCAAAATGTACAATGATATTTTGACAATTATTTATATGACTTGGTGAAAGTGAACTAAAAGACGCAAGCATGAAACAAGATTCTTGACATGACCTTTTGCTTTAACCTTTAAAAAAAAACTATAAGTTAAAATGATTTTTATTTTTGACTTTCCACCATTTCTATCTCTATACTACTGATAAAAGGCAAAAGTGCCAAATACAAAAATCAGTCTAATTAATTAATAAGTTTATAATTTAAAAATATATATATATAATTGTAAGTGTTGATCTTGTTCCTATCATTATCATATCAATACGTTTAAAGTGATTAATTAATTAATTAGTTAATTCATTTTTTATATATAATTGTTTCTGTGAGTACGTCAATCATTCAAGCAAACACATGACACAAGCAAAGTGTCAAATAGATGAATAAATAGTTTTTACGTGCTTCTGGCATTCCTATCTGTAAAGCCAAAAGTGCTATATAAATAGTTATTAAATGCTTTCAGCATGCCTATCACTATCCTACTGAGAAATGAATAAATTAATTAAAACAGTTTTTAATATATATACTTTATTTTTCTATGACAAACAATTTTGGTACTCGGTTGGGTCACCAAGAGTTATCCAAAGAAAAGACGTCCTGACTTTGATCGTCCTCTCAGGTCAGGATTAAAAGTCCTTCTTAATGAGTGCAACGGTTTTTTGATGTTATATATATGATTAACACCAGGGGCTCAATTTGACTAGGCGTCACAATTTGCCATGGACTAATAATATCTTTGAGGCATGTGGTCACTGCTTTTGAGGGGGAGACAGATTAAGCCTGTTAAAATAATTAACATAAAAAGCAAATGACATTAAAAGCAAAAGACATTCCAGCCCTCCTTTACCCTTGACATTCCCTCAGCCGAGGCGCAAGATGAGTTACAAAAGGATTTCATTTAGGAAATTACAAAACAGCAGGACTCAGGAGCCCCCAGCACAGACTGAATCTCTCCCTTGCCAATTTAAAACATAGATGTTGAATAAAGACAGCATGAGGATTGAAAGGATAATTCTGTCCTGCACTATGCCTACAGTGAGATTTGGTTCTGCGTTCTATTTGGCCTCCTGTGGAGGGGTTTCGAATGGAAGGACAACACCATGTGCCTTTGCAAAAAAATCTGAATCTTATTTCACACAAGGATCAGCCCTCATAAGCAAATCAAAGACTCCTTACTGCATTAACATTCGACTGAAGTGAGCTTAAACTTCTGCTACACTACACGGACCCATACAAATGATCACCAGCTAATGGCCCCAGCTAGACGGCCAAACACATCAAACCATGCCTCAAGCCTCAAGCCAATAATTCATAAAATGCTTAATGTTCTGATATAAATCTGGCAATTACGCAGAATCTCAGACCTTATTGCCAACAAATCCGGAATACATCTATTTCACTCTATAACACCTCAAAGAATAATAAACTGTCTGTCATCTTTTTATATAACACATCACTATTATGTTGCCATGCAGAAAACTACCTAACCATATGTATAACATGATGGTTGAAGCTCACTTACGTTTGAGTTTCTCGGACTGCTCCATGCAGAACAATCTGCTGTGATGTTTCAGGCATGTGCTGTCTTGGCTCTTTGCACCCGTGTCAATTCTTTCGCTGTAGCCTGTGCATGTAAAATAAGAATGTCAGGTTAGCATTATTTAGTCTCAGTTCCTACACTGGTCAAATCGACTCCTCCACGTATCTAGTAAAATGACAGAGAAATAAATCAAGCCACAGATTCTTCCTTCTAATGAGACTGGTACCAGGTGCCAGAAGGATTCAAGAGCCTTATGTTTTATTTGTAGAGAGTGCAACAGTAGGCTACTGCTGCACACCTGACCCTCACAGTAGTAAACAGTAGGATACACCTGCAGAAAAGGGGAAGGATGATTCTTGAGGGGATACTGCAGAATCTCTTTCATTTTTTATCTGTTCGGTCATCCTGATTTTGTACTACTGTGGCCCGAAGGAAAGCAAAAACACAAATCGTACTTTAGTTATTTTAGTTAAGTGAAACTGCATGTAGTAAAACAGAAAAAGAAACAATAAAATATACATATATTCCTTTTTGTTCAATATATTTAATGCTCTACCACTAATACCTCTACAAATAAAAGTGTTACATTTTTATCATTAACTACAATAAAGAAAAAAAATGTAGGCATACATTTTGTATAATGTATATGATGTTGAGATTATGTGTGGTCAATGTAATATATAATAAAATAATAATAATCTTATGTAGTTCTAAATATTAGAAATAAAGTGGTAAAAGTGGTAAATTTTGAGAATAATTCAAGTCTCTTTTTCTCTCTCTCTCTCTTTATTTATTTATTTATTTATTTTTAATTATTTTATTTTATATTTTTATATTTATTTTTATTGCTTAAAAATATATTTATTATTTATTTTAATTATTATTATTTTTTTTTGCACGTTTGTATGAACTTGCTGGCCTGTTAAACTGTTAATGAGCACTTGTGAGCAGGTTTAATCTCTGAGAGCATGAGGACCACACGACAGACCCCCGGAGGCCGATCCACGTGTATTGATTAACCCGCTTTACGATTAACCTCTCCGGACATTTTATAGTCTGCTTCCCAGCACTGCCAAACGCAACACACTCTTTCATTCTGCTCTCCATTTGCACTGCGATAATACCAAAATCTTGCTCTGTGCCCCACTCCACAACTCTGAGCCAAGAAAATTACCCCATCTTTGCAGAACAGGTTGATCGATACACCGCATATCTCACCGCACAGACTCCAGCACATCTTCATTCTGCAGAGGCCTGACAAAACTTCTCAATTCGGACCCGCATAGAGTTTGACAGCGCAAACACGTCTCCTGCTAAAGGTTCATAGAGGGCCAGTGTGAAGAAACTGCAAATAGGTTATCATGCTCAGAATAAAGCTCACTGCTGGGTGTGTTTGGCAGGGAATGCTCCTGAAAATATTCCTTAATGGCAGAAGAGAATCAAAGTTGAATCGCTGAAAGGAGGAATGTTAAAAGCAATCTCCAGGGAGAAAATATGCCGACTAGCACCGGCATCGATCACACTGAAGATGACACAGCAGTAAGAAAATGAGACAAAACTCAATTCCAACAGTTCATATTCCATTTTTCTCCCATGCAGCTGAGGACTAAAAGGGCAATTACCTGGCACTTCAGAAATGCCTCTTTCTTTTCAAAGAGATAAAGAGAGATGTACCCCGGGTTGTTGTTTTATTCTGTGGGGATTTGTCATATTTGAGATATTTAGCCATTTTCGCAACTGTCAACTCATCCTCTCACTCAGCTCCATCATTCTGTGGCAACATTCATCAAATCCCGAGATCAGCAGGACAGTATGTGTGTGCACGCCGGGAACAACACTCAGTTTGATGGGCTATTTTGGTGCGGACTTCAGCTTCACAGTGGATCTCTCACCTCACCGAATTTAGTATTCTGGCGTAAATCTGCAAAAAAGGACAGTGAAAGTGCAAACGCCAGTCTTGCGTGTTTTAGATTGGGAGTGGAATGGCAGGGCGAGGGGTAGGTCACACCAGAGGTTAGTGCTGAATTACGGACTGTCACTGCTTGGACAGGGAGCGCAGACGCCAGGGACCCTGTCATTGCTTCAGACTGACAGAGCCAGTGTCCAGACCAAGAACAAGCCGCAGTCAGACCGGTAGGCCAAGCACTCTTTCTATAAAACAGTATTTGACTTTAGCTTTCTCCTGTCAGAGCATGAGGACACAAGCCAGCTTTAAATAAATTGCACTTGCTATAGATACCAAACTCAGAGCATATTTAGACTATTAGATCTCTAATATCAGGCCATCATATCAGCATTTACTGTTTCTCACAATTTAACTCATTTAAACAGTATATCATTTAAATGTGAAGTTCAAAATAGTTGACTAAAATGGACTGATGAAGCATATTAAATGTAAAAAAAAAAAAAAAAAAAAAAAAAGTAGAAAAAAAAGAAATAACATTGGCCTTGATACTGGTTATCAGCAATAACAAACAATTATTCAATTTTGATAATTTTGTTTATTCATATTATTGTTGTTATTATCTAATAATTTAATACTTACTAAAAGTAATATATAAAATAAGAATTAAAAAAAAAACAAATTTTACATTTTGTATAATATTTGCTGCAAATGAAAGTCACAAACTGTTCCAAATTAATTCATTATTATTAATAATAATACTGTTTATTTGGAAAAGCGGGTGGCTTTAATTTGCAGAAATACTGGGAAGTTTTCATTTTGTATTACTGGATATATAATTTAATATAATATAGAATGCCTTACCTTTATAGGAATACTGGAGGTGATTGCATTGTTGGCCTTGTTTAATATATATATATATATATATATATATATATATATATATATATATATATATATATATATAATAACAGTGACTGCCTTTCTTTTGCAGGAATACTAAATGATTTATAGAATTTCTTTTCAAGGTGACCTGCTTGCTTTGTGTTAATATGGCAATTCTTTAAAAGTCTGATTAAAGCTCTATTCACAGCCCCATGATAACGGCCTCATAACACACAGATGAAGAGAACTGAAAGACAGCGTTGTGTTACCTCAGGGGGTCCCATTAGACCGGCCATCTGTGTCTCACTTGGTGTTAACGTTTGAAGAAACTTAAGAGGTGAAGATGATGACGCTCTTCAACTGCAACTTCACACTTTTTCCCCGGGAGTCTCTTTTTTTCAGCAGGCCCTGTGCAGCTTTGGACACCTCTGGACCCGAACTCCAAATGCTTTCAACAGTCCCACTTTCATTATAGCTCCTCACACATCTAACATGTCTGAGATCTACTTCCTGCTCTCATTTGCCCACAAGGACCTGTGTCCTGTTAAACTCAATAGTTCAATAAACAATTCAGCAAGATAAGAACTGATAGTATACATAACTGAAATACTCTCCTGACCTGTACAGTTTAAGCTGATCGTGATAAAGCCCATTACAGTTATGATGTGTTCCTAATATTTCTTAGCCAGATGACATACATAAGATGTCATGTCATTACACAGGAACTTTTGTTTTTCCACTGATGCCATCAGGAGCGAGGGCTGGCAATAGGAAGCTATGTAAGCAGCACGATTCATCCCAATCCTGACCACTTTTGACTGACCGTGCTCACACAGGAAAGGTAAGCGAGAAACCAAATATTATGTTGGGCGATTTTCTAAATGCTCAAGATTGCAAAAAGGTGGAAAGAACCAAATCTTTAGGCGTTTTCATCAATTTAGCAGTTAAAACATAGAACACCGCTTTCAAAAATGTGCTCCTCATTCCCACATATTTATTCTTTCATGCCAGGCAGTACATGTTCACCGCTTCAGCCCATCATGGACCTGTTGCTCCAGGCAGCAGCAATAATCCTGCTGCTGGCCTCCCTGCCCGAATCACTCTCTACCCCATCACAGCATCTGTGCGGCTCCAGCCTGGTGGACGCGCTTTACCTTGTGTGTGAGCCTAGAGGCTTCTTTTACTCCAGCAGAAGCAGGAGGGACCTGGAGACTTTGCTGAGTAAGGAGTTTATGTAAATGTACATATACAGCTTTTAAATAGAGGAACAAAACTGTTTTGATGAAACTTTGTTTTTTAAAGTGTTCTCTTCCACTTCCAGCCTTGCTCTCAAAATTAGCAGATTATGAGGTAGCCCAGACCAATCCATTAAAACAGAAGGTGATGATGAAGATGAAGAGAGGCATTGTGGAACGATGCTGCCACAGGCCCAGCACCATCTACCACCTGGAGGACTACTGCAGCTGAACAAGTAGAAATGCTACATAAAAAGGTCAAAGATTTGAATAAATGATCATTATACACAAGAACAAGGTGCTTGATCGTTTTTCAGTGGAAGTTTGTATTATGAGGAAGGTTTCTCTGAAAGTTTATTAAATGATAGTTCTGGTTTTCCTTGTGTTCTAGCACCCTCCGCTGGAACAAGCATGATATTAGACTCTCAAACTGAAGAGAAATTCATGTCAGAGTAACACTGTGTGTTAATTATGGTTTTAAAAAAAAAAAAACAAAGTATAGAGAGAGAGAAAAGCAAGTATTTTATTTTAAAAAAAGAATTCACTCACACTTTCTACTCTTAAAATAATAATAAAAAAATGAAGACAACCATAGTTCTTACATTAAAGGAATAGTTCACCCAAAAACGAAAGTGGTTTCATCATTACTCACGTTCCAAACTTGTATGACTTGCTTCTGAGGAACACAAAAGATATTTTAAAGAATGTTGGTAACTATAAAGTTTCGGTTCTCATTATCTTCCATTGTATGGACCCCAAAAAAAAAAACAGAAAAGAAAAAAGTCAATGGGGAATTTGGTCATCAACATTCCTCAACATCTGCTACGTTCCACAGAAGAATGACATGCGTACAGGGTTGGAACCTCATCAAGGTGAGGAAATTATGACAATTTTCATTTTTTGGTGGACATTCCCTATAAAGACGAGTGACAGACAATAATTCAAATTATTAAAAAAGAATATTGCAAGAACTAAACTTTCATACCAAAGAGGAACAAATTAAACAAAACAGCTCATCTTAAGGCTTGCTGGGTACTTTTAAACAAAGAGTGGGCTAACTTTGAACTTTTTAAAGAGTTTAGAATAATCACACCCCGATGCTGAACAAAACAAGATAACAGAACATTCTAAGTGAATCCAAGCCCATACAAGCATACTTTCACACCACTGTAGTCAATCAAAACCATCATCTAAAAAAGTGGGTTGTCAATTATACATTGATATTGAATGACAAATTCACACACAAAATAAAACAAACGTAAGATCTTCATTGTCACAGAGGAAGCCAGGACATTTGAGTGCTGAAATATCCTGTCAGAGTGTTCAGGTTGTCCATAGGCCATTACAGAAAAGTAGTCCATGAGTCATAGTTTAATGCTAATTTCTGTTGCCTTGGAAACAAAGAAACAAAATTTAATTAGATTAAATTTATAATAAAAAAATAATATTATATAAAAAAGTATATTAAATGTGTAGCATGTTAGTCTAGTGTGCTGTTCTTTTTAGTAACCTTGTGTAAGAGCGGAGGTGGGCTGCTGATTTTCTTTGAGGTCGTGTTTGAAAGCCTTGCTGGGGTCGAATCTCCGCAGCACCTGACTGGATTTGATCCGATCCAGCTCTTGTTTCTGTTTCCCAACCTGTGCCTTTAGCTTGGACACTTCCTGCAGAGCACATGAACACGCTCAGCTACATTGCACAAACATCACTCAAACAATGACTACTGCCTTAAGACTAACACCTTACCTGTTTGAGTTCCAAGTTCTCCTCTTTTAGTTTGACCATGTGTTTGATCTTCTGTTTCTGGTTTTGATGACCCATCAGGTTGGCGTAGGCATCGGCTAACTTGTTCAACTCTGCCTGCGTGGCTCCTTTCTCATTCAACAAACCGTTCCTCTCCGCCGCAAAGCAGTCCAGCTGTTCCTAAAGATCAGAATAAGCAGACAAATTAAAGGAATCATCTAGTGCATATTTACAGACCAACCTCTTATCTGTGAGTTTTCTTTACCGTTTTTGCAATATAAAACCAAGCGGTGTATAGCACCTTCCACTCTGCACATACTTCACAATCTCTGGAAAAATTGGCTAACTAATCTTTTCAGTGTTACCTCAGGGTTTCCCACATTTATTTATTTGTTGCGGGACTTCACTGAATAAACATGAGCACAGCACGTTTCAAAATCAAAAACCGATGCGGGTGTTTTTATATCACTGTATTTCAGAAGGAAACTGACTATTTAGAAAGTTGAAAGTTCGATTTCATTTTAATTTCATCTTGCGTGTAATGCTTGAAAAGGCAGCGTTTGTGAGCTCAGCGCTGCTTTGCAAACGTTACCAGAGAAACCTCTACCTCGCCGTCTCTTAAAGCGCCTCCTGCTGGCAGAAAATTAATTTGCATATATGTATAATATGGGGACGGGGGAGTCAGTCAAAAAAATAGAGTGTAAGGCTGTGGGAAACACTGTACCTTACCAGCACATTTGTGATTATTGCAATTTCCTGTTACTTATTTTCATTCTGAAGCTTGTTGCAAAGGTATGTTAGGTCAAAGAGAGTATTGTCAGCAGAAAATGATTAAATGTACCAGATTTGGAATATAATCCAATTAGAAAATTAGAGAGAAGAGAGAGCGAGAAAAAAAAACACTATCTAAAAATTACCTGGGGGAAATGGGTTTGAAAATAATAATAAAAAAATTTAAGGTAAAAATTTTTGTTTTTATAAAAAGGTAAAAAACAACAACAACAAAAACACCATGTTAAATCTAACCTTTGCTTACCTGAAATGGTTTTACTTTAGCATAAAGCTCTTCATACAAGTTCCTCCAGTGTTGAGTCTCAGCCTCAGACGTGCTGGGGGTGAATGAACGGCAATATGGAATTAAACAAGAAAAATAAATGCAACGCACACAGAGACTGAGCATCAAACTGAGCATCAAGCATGAGGACCCTATGATGGACTAGAGATCCCACTGAGTGCTTCCTAACTTTCTCACCTCTGCAGCTGAGCCTCTGCTAGTTGTTTGTGGTAGTCTTGTCTTTCCTCTTCCATCTGTCTGCATAGCTGTCGTCTCTCCTGCTGCCACTCCACAACGTGGCGTTGAGCGGCGTCTCTTTCCTCCTGCACCTGCCTGTTCAGTTCAGAAACCTTCTCTTCCAGTTCTTCCACGTGGCCCCGCAGCATGCTGGCTTCTGCAGAACGGCCCTCCACTGACTGCCTCCTCTTCTGTTCCCTCTCCAGCAGGGTCTGAGCCCGCTCTCGCTCTCCTCTCTCCCGCTCCACCTCCGCCTGCAGGCGTCTCAGCTCCTCACTCGGAGTCTCTGCTGCTTGCTTCAGCTCTTCCTCTCTCTGAGCCAGCTTAGTCTGAACTTCTAAAAGCATCCTGTAGCACAGCAAAACCACCTGCAGTTATCAGTCACTTAGACATTGACAAACATTTAAAAAACAGTGTGTATTCTGAAATGCAAGACATCTGAAGTATGACCTGATGTGAAAGTGTTTGCAAGCTATGCATATATCATTACTAGGGGAAAAAATGTGTTAAGTTAAGATTTATATTTGCCATTTACCTTTGAAACAAATAAATGCAGTTATTTAATATATTTTTTTTTAAATACTGTCTTTATGCAGTTTCCACATTATTGTTAATATAAAACTCTCTATGGTTAGATGGAGAGGCTTGTTAAAAGTAGAGCCCGACCGATATATCGGCCGGCCGATATAAGCTAATTGCATTTAAATCGGCATTTATAACGGCCGATGAAACATGAGAAACAGTCTCATGCTTCACTCATGTTATGAGTGTTGCATAGTGTGCCCACCAGAGGGAGCTCTGCAGCTCCAGAGTTAACAACAGCGCCAGAAGTCCACTACAGAATAAAGCGAGCAGCCAAGCCACGGAGATGTAACTTACTGTTTTGACGGTGAGTCTGTCGTTCGTCATGGTAAATGATTGTAGATTTAGTTCATACCCTGTATATAAAAACTGTGTGGTAGTTCTAGCTAACGGTCCTATCATTATCACTTCTAAATATTCTGTAACATCACTTACAGCCGCTAATGCATTGCTATATTAGATTAGCCCATACTTGCCAACCTTTAGACCTCAGAATTAGGGAGATATTAAAAAGGACCGGGGGGGGGGGGGGGGGGGGTGGTTGTGTGTCGTCATATATATCACATACTAGAGCTGAAACAACGAATCGATTTAATCGATTAAAATCGATTATTAAAATAGTTGTCAACTAATTTAGTCATCGATTCGTTGCTAAATAACTTTTATTTGCCGTAAGCGGCTCATTTCGTGCATATTTCAAATCTGCGGTGACCAAAGTGCGGCAGTAATGAGCCACCGGAGGTTTTACTCAGCCAGTACAACAGGAGAAGTAGCGAATAGCCAATAGCTGGCCTTGTTTTATGTCACGTGCTTCCCGAACAGCGTCTCTGCAGCCATAGACATCATATGATGTCTATGTCTGCAGCATTCAGCGTGATGTGGGAGTACTTTACATTGAGCCTTTAAAAAAGAAGAGTAACCTGTAAACTCTGCACTACTGCACTGTTTAAGGGGACGTTCACATATCGCGTCTTTTGCGCGCTCAAGTTCGTTATTTCCAACACCGCACCGCATCGAGTTAAAAACATTTCAACTTTTCAGAATGCAGCAACCGCACCGCGGGTCATGTGACAAGAACTAACCAATCAGCTTCATCCTTTCCCGTAACAACGTTAAAAGCTCAGTCAAGATGAAAGGAACAGCTGATCATAGTTGTATATGGATTTCCATTTTGAAATAAATTTAGTAGCAGAGCTACTGCAAGCGATTTTTTGAGCTGCAAATCCATTTATCCTTTGCTGAAATTCTGAAATTTCCGCATCTTCAAGGAGAGAGCACGTCATGGTTGCTTAGCAAAGGCAGACGCCTCAGGGGCGCTTCTGCGCGAGCGCTTTGGAAAGAAGGAGAAAGCGGTGCGCCTAGCGTTTTCCACGCGTTTTTAGGCGCGATTTGTGAACGGCCCCTAAGACTTTCATTTGTGCAGATTCTCCAGTACAATGTTGTTTGCAAATGTTTAGTCATAAAAGCTGATAACATTGCTTTTTAACAGTTAACATTTAAAGCTTTACAAACATGTTCTGTGATCAGTTTGTCGTTTAGTGAAGTGACGTGACATTCAGCCAAGTATGGTGACCCATACTCAGAATTTGTGCTCTGCATTTAACCCATCCGAAATGCACACACACAGAGCAGTGAACACACACACACACACACACACACTGTGAGCACACACCCGGAGCAGTGGGCAGCCATTTATGCTGCGGCGCCCGGGGAGCAGTTGGGGGTTTGATGCCTTGCTCAAGGGCACCTAAGTCGTGGTATTGAAGGTGGAGAGAGAACTGTACATGCACTCCCCCCACCCACAATTCCTGCCAGCCCGGGACTCGAACTCACAACCTTTCGATTGGGAGTCCGACTCTCTAACCATTAGGCCACGACTTCCCTAAACCAGTACCAGTTCAAAATTCAGTCGTGCAGCCTAATTATGACTGAATGAGAGAGGTAAATGTAGATATTTGAAATGCACTTTTTTTCCTAAGTATTATTCACTGCTCTTTTTCACACAGCAGGTTTTTTGTGTGTGTCCTATTTTTTTTTCTGGACAACCTTCTGATGGATTTTACTTTAAATTGTGAGTTCCATTCAGGTTTCATGCCATTGGCACTTTTTTTGAAGGATTGTTTACAATTTCACAGCAAAAGCTATAAAGCTTTTTCCCAGTAAATAATAAAATACAATGCACTGCAATTTTATTCTGTTTTATCCTTATTCTTCGTGAAAATATGTTCTGAAAGATTCCTTAATAAGCTTTGTTCGGGATGTTAAACTACTTTAGGAGCTCTAAGGACTGCCATGGTGAAAACATTATTTGAAATCTCCTTGTGAAATTTGCTAGAGTATGGGTCAGTGTTCTGATTGCAGAAGAGTTCAACAAAGGATTACTAACACAATAAAACAACTCCAGGTATATTTTTGATGAGGATATGACAGTGCAAAATGGTTAAAATCTCTTAAACCTATGCTGAATGATAAAAACCATTTATTAATAATTTACTTGGGGAAAAAAATGGAAAAAACTAAAATATAAGTACATAAACCGATTAATCGTAAAAATAATCGACAGATTAATCGATTATCAAAATAATCGTTAGTTGCAGCCCTATCACATACACAAACGATGTGTCGTCATATATAATATCACATACACAAACGCAAAGAAAAATGTAATTCATTTATTTGACAAATTCAATTCCTTAAGGCCTCTCCTCAGGAGGTTAGACCCTAATTTGTTAGCTGCTGTAAATGAAGAGATATGAAATAGCTAGATCTTATCAATAAACATTTATTAATTCATAGCCTAATGCAAACAATTACATAATTAAACTCAAAACATTATAATTATGACATTTCATTTTTAAATTTTCATTTAACAGTCTAAAGCTAAATAAATAGCTGTTCTTGCTTTTCATTTCAGACGTCTGCTTCTAGGGGCCGTTCACATATCGCATCTTTTTCGCGCTCAAGGTCGTTATTTCAACCATAGGCGCGCGGCCGCGGTGAGCACGCTCATAATGGAAGCAACGTGGTGCGCTACTTTTTCCAGGCGGGTTTTTCCTTCTCATCTCCAGAAATATATCTAGTAGTAAAGCTAATGCGAGCCGAGGTGAGGCTAGAAATCAATTAATCCTTTGCTGATACTTCGTCGTCATCATGGAGAGCGCAGTTTGGTTGCATTGCAACGACAGACGCCATGGGAGCGCAAGCGTTTGGTCTAAAACAGCGCCCAGTGACGGATGGTGTAGCAATATTGTTGTCCGCGTGGAAATCGGGAGGGGCTTTGAAATTCGGGAGTCTCCCGGAAAATTAGAGAGGGTTGGCATGTATAGATTAGCCACAAAGATAATACCATGTTTATCAGTGGAAGAGCGCGAACGTTAATAGGAGGTCAAACTATAACGTTAGCGTTTAACGTATTCTTATTCTATTGCGGTGTGTTTCCCACATAATGACCGCGTAATTGGGCCTTTCACACAGGACGCGGTATGCACGGCGCTTGCCGCTGGGTTCAGCGTTGCCCTTCAGATACAACGCGATTTGCGCTGCGCTATGGCGTAGGCGGAGTTTTAAAAACGTTTAGCGGGAGCTCTTTCATAGTCTGTTCCTCCTCCTTTCGGTCAGCAGCCAACATGTATCTGTCCCGTTGTAAGAACTGAGTGATAGCGCTAGTCCTGCTGATGAGAATTAAGAGAGAAGCAAGGAAGAAGAGGCTACCCTCAGGTCCAGAGAACAATTTGGTGAATTCAGGCTGGTTACGTTACTCTAACGCTAATAGCTTCCTTTTAAGCAGGCCCCTTAAATGCTTGCTATTAACTTGTTTGAAGGTGGTTCTTCTCAAAATTGACAGCGGTGTGTTCATGACACTAACGTTAACCATTCAACTTCGAATTGATTCCGTAATCTTCCGGTAATAGTAGGCAAGACGATGTTCTGTGAGAGCAAATAAAGTGTAGTTACAGTAACTACAGTAGGTGCGTCAGAAATGATTAAACCAGAGGGGACATGTAAATAAATGTGAGCTGAACAAGCGCTTTTTTTTTTTTTACATATTGTTTCAAAGCAGCTTTACAGACATAACAGGAAAATGTTGAAATAATATTGTTAAATATAAGTAGGTAATACCTATTGCTTGACAAATAAAAAAAAATATATATATTTCTCATTTTTGCCTATGTAGGAGATCCCAGTTTATTATTATTATAATTCTAATGATGACATGAGTAATGATACATGGTGATATCATTAATACACATGCTTATTCTTTCTCTGTCTCTCTTTCTGCCTACAGATGGCTGAAAAAGGTGAATGCTGTAGCAGCAAAGTGTGGGACTACTTCTGCAAATACTTTAACTTTAGTATTATAATTTATTTACAGTACACACACAGACTGTTAAAACCAGCTTCAACTGGAAGAAAGTAAGTGTAAAATGTTTAAAACCAGACTGTTTTTTGATCATTAAAAAATATATACTTTTGATGTGCAATTGTTTAGTCATTGAGACTGTAATCTAAGGCTTTTTTTTTTTAACAGTCCATTCTGGAAAATGGTTTATACAGCCCACATACATAGAACAGGCAGATATTTTGCTATTGAATGTTGTGTAAGTGCAGTTTATAGGAAATGGGTCTAATATCCAGATTTTTTTTTAAATCAAAATATCGGCTTATAAATCGGCTCTTTTCGAGTTAATATCGGCATCGGCCCCCAAAAATCCATATTGGTCGGGCTCTAGTTAAAAGTTTGACAAGGCAGGATTTAAACAGTCAGCATCATAAAAGGAATAATAGAATCAAATAGAAAATTTAGGGGTGCTACAGTTGATCGGCTACCGATCGCTACCAGCCGAAAATGGCTTGGGGAAGTTTGAGCTGCGGTCTCTATATCTGCACAGTTCACACAGGAATTGTCACTTGCACAATCAAGGCAGTGTTGCATCGTCATTGAGGTTTATAATTTCCATTTCTTTTTAATTCTTGTCAGTGTTTAAATGATCCAGCAATTGTGCGCTCTCCTAGTTAGGGTGTACTCATGCACACTCAAAGTGCGCACACATACTCATTTACTGCGAAAACATGTTGTCTGTTTCTGATGCAGAAAAGCTAGTTCATGCATTCATGACCTCTAGACTGGACTATTGTAATGCACTTCTAGGTGGTTGTCCTGCTTCTTCAATAAACAGGCTACAGTTAGTCCAAAATGCAGCGGCTAGAGTCCTTACCAGGTCAAGAAAATATGATCATATTACCCCAATTTTACAGTCTCTGCACTGGCTACCCATTAAGTTCTGTATGAGTTACAAATTATCATTACTTTCCTATAAGGCCCTAAATGGTTTAGCTCCTGCATACCTAACTAGCCTTCTACCACGTTATGATCCATCACGCTCCCTAAGGTCACAAAACGGTGGACTTTTGGTAGTTCCTAGGATAGCAAGGTCCACTAAAGGAGGTAGAGCTTTTTCACATTTGGCTCCCAAACTCTGGAATAGCCTTCCTTCCTGATAATGTTCGGGGTTCAGACACACTCTCTCTGTTTAAATCTAGATTAAAAATCTCTTTCGCCAAGCATTTGAATAATGTATCTTAAATTGTGAGTATAGTTGTATCTGATCAAATGTGCATTCTTATTCTTTAGCTTGGGTTAAACTAATTAATTTTACTTTGTTGGAACAGCAGCAATGCTAATGATGTCTCTATTTGTTTCTATGTAACTAGGATTTACACGAGCTCCAGTCTGAATCCAGAACACCTGAGAAGAGATGATGCTGACCATCAGAGGACCTCAGATGATGCTAACCCTGAAATCAACAACAGAACTAACAAATATTGCTACAAGTGTGAATGCATCATATAATAATTATTAATAATATTCATCATCTGGCTGACTACGACTTGTATAAATTTTTCTACAAATCCTGTCATACGTGCACAAACTGACAGTCACCACTTATAAGCGATTACTAAATATTGTAGAAACAATTTTCTGTAAAGTTGCTTTGTAACGATTTGTATTGTAAAATGCGCTACACAAATAAACTTGCATACTGCGTTTATATATATATATATAGATGTATGTATATGTGTGTGTGTGTGTATATATATATATATATATATATATATACACACACACACACATACATCTATATATAAGTATAAGTTCAAAAACCCTTACCTTCGAATTGATAGTTATGGTTAATTAAGTGGTTTGGTCATTTGGGTGCTATACTGAATTAAAATCATTAAATTATGTTAAATTCAATTATATTAAATAATTATTTAAAATACATTTGAAGATATAAACAAATATTTATTTGTCAGTTACCGATTTATTAATATAATATACAATATCCTAAATGCCTTGTTTATTTTGTGGTAATAACTGACTGAAAATTATTCCCTACTTAACCTTGGACCACATTATGAACCATACGGGAGCTGCACATATATGGGAAGCATAGCAGATAAAAAGTTTAAATCCCTCAGGCAGGACACTGACCTAGCGTGCTCCTTTTGCTGTTTATCCTTCATTTCCTGGTAGCTTATGAGTTTCTGCTGGTCCTGCTGCAGCTGTTGCTTCAGTTGGTTCATCTTTTCCTGCAGCTGATGGGCTTGAGCCTCTGCCTGCTCCTTCTGCTCATCCAGAGAACGTCTTGTGCTTTTGTAATTTAATAAGAAAATATTTGTTGCAGACACTTAAGGATGGTTGGGCGGGAAGATTATCGATTAGGAATGATTAAAGAAATTCTAGGGTATTTTAAAGGGGACATCAGATGCAAAATTCACTGTTACATGGTTTGCATATACGTGTATTAGCAATGTGTGGAGACAAGCACCTTACATTGATAAAAATACATTCACTCTTTTATTAATCCCCGTACTGCTCAGACGCCTCCCATGACTGCTGACGGACTGTCCTGTATTAGCATATTTCCACCCTCAGCCAGTTGTATGCTGTCCGCCACTTCCTCTGTGCTCAAACAAATCTATCGATGATATCTCATAAGCAATGCAGGTGTTTTGCAGATGAATGTAAAAGAGAACATCAGACACCGCATGCACTCATTAGAAATATAATGCCCCTTTCCATAATCGCGAGCTTCATCTTTCAAAATAAATGTAAAGACAGTTAATAATGGGTTTAGTTTTACCATCAGTTCAAGCCTGAAAGGGGAACAGTCTTAACTTTGATAAAGAATATCTCTTTGGATTTGAGACTTTAGTCTTTGCATTGTTACAGCTCTTCATAAGACCCATTAAGAGACATGAACTGAAACAGGTCGCTGTGAACAGAGCTGCTTTTGACTAGATAAAAAGGGTGTCGTTTTACACAACCATTGAGGAATTTTAACCAAAGTATGTTGCAGACATTTCATGAAGACCCTAAAGAATCATACAAACTTGTGGAAAATGGGCATCCGATGTTCCCTTCGTCTATGGGCAGCATTTTAATAATAACAATGAAAAAGGTGTTTAAAGTATCACCTCTCAAAGTCAGTAGTCATGTCTCCCAGCTTAGCAAGACAGCTGTTGTGATCCTCTTCTAGTTTTTGGATTTTCATCCCATGAGCCTCTTCTAAAGCCTGCATCTCAACACACTTCCTGCCAGAGGAGAAACAAACACTGGTCAGTTTTTACCAAAGAGATGTGATCCATCTCAATTCAAATTGAAGTCAGAAGTTCTCACTTTTCTAACTCTGCGCAAGTGTTCTTCAGCTCTTTTTCCAGTGTGTGGTTCTTCTGCGTGAGGTGCTGGATGGCCTCCTCACTGCATTTCTCCTGCTTCTCCAGCTCTGACAGCTCCTCGAGCGCGTCCTCCAGCTCTTCGCCAAGCTGTCTCCTCTCCGCTTCAGTCTCATCTCTCAGGCGCTCAAGCATGCTAGCCAAGGAGCCGCTGTGAGTCTGCAGCAACACACATTAGAGGAGCTAAAGAGACATTAACCTAATCCACAAAGTCGATCAGGGAGACTTTGACTTCCTGACTGAGACATGACAGAGTACAACCTGCTTAAAGTCTATTAAGATGCACTCTTCACTTAATTGTCCCACTCATGTAGATATAAATCACATCGCAACTTTATTCACTATTGATTTCTCCTCTAAAAGTACAACTAATCACAAAATGGCATGTTAGTAAACTCTTTTCCTAGTCGTGTCCCAAGATACAGATACTCAAACTAATGAAATACAAGAAAGAAAAAAAAAAGGTTCTAAATGCCCTTCGGGCTGAACAATAAATACGCAACAAAGAATTGGGGGGAAAAAATGGAAAGAAATCCCAATAATATAATGATTTCTGTGCAAACATATTTATGCTTCTTCTGTGCTGTTATTAAACAATGCTGTATTCTGTGCTGATTTTTTAAAAGGGAAATAAATTTATTTTAGCTACATTTTTCCTGTTCTGCAGAATTTCAGGTCAGAACTCAGGATAGTCCCTATTGAAAGGTTTGACACACAGTGTGTTCTTTTTGTAAGATCAGCTAATGTTCTCATGATTCTACTCAAAGTCTATGCAACCAAAACTTTCATGCAACAAAAAGTACAAAAAGATGTCACAAAAGTACCGTATTTTTCGGACAATAAGTCGCACCCAACTATAAGTAGCATCAGTCAAAAAATGTCATGACCAGGAAAAAAAACATACATTAAGAACCAAGAGAAAACATTACTGTCTACAGCCATGAGAGGGCGCTCTATGTCTTCAGTATAGACTACAGGAGCACTGAGCAGCATAGAGCGCACTCTCGCAGCTGTAGACGGTAATGTTTTCTCTCGGTTCATGTCAAATTAATTTTGTTAAATAAGTTGCACCTGACTATAAGTCGCAGGACCAGCCAAACTATGAAAAAAGGTGCGATTTATAGTCCGGAAAATACGGTAATCCAGATTAACTAAATGGTTGTATTCGAGTCGACTGAAAAAACATGATCACTTTATAATGACGAACAGATTTAATTTAATTTATGCATTTATTCACATAGACACATTGATCAGCGCACATACATAGAGCTCATAAAATATAGTAAAAGGAAGCCAAACCACATTTGCTTGATGTGTGAGAACAAATCTCTGTGGTTCTCACATTTAAGCAAGCACACAGGCTTCTGTTTACTATAGGAATGAGCCCTGCGTATGAGTCTCAAAATTAAAAAAAAAAATCAAATAAAAAGAGCTTGGCACTATGTGAGGGTGAGTAAATGATCGTTTTTATGTTTGGTTAAACAATCCCTTTAATTTCCTGTATTCCTGTTTTGTACGTGGTACTTATATCGTAAGCCTAATATGTAACATGCCTATTTTACTTGCAATTGAATATCAAAAATTATTTGCAGTGAAAATGAATAAGATTAACAAGATTACCTTTTCCTCTTGCAGCTGTTTGGTAAGTGCATTGTATTCCTCCTCCAGCGTTTCTTTCTCAGTCTTCCTACTCTTCTCCAATGAACTGATTTCTGCCTTTAACTCTTGTACCCGTCTAAGACCCTCCTCCTGTGTCCTGGCTGCACACAATCACTCACAATCAAATCAAAATAAAACTCACAATGTGCTTATTCATAATGTGCATTCAAGCAGCATTCTAAAGCTAAATCTCATTCACCTCTTTCATCTTCCAGCACCAAGCATCGCTCGCCCATAAGTGCCACACGCTGATCCAGCTCTTCCTCTGTTCTCCTCAAGACCTCCTTCACGCGGGCCAGCTCCTGCTCCTGCAGCCGTACCATGCTCCGGGACTCCTCGAGATCCTGAGCTCCCTGCTGCATCTGCAGCTCTAGCTCTTTCAGTGAGGCCTGCGATGCCTGGAGGTCCTGCACATGCTGCTTCATCTCGCTCTCCTTCTCTTCTAGAGTCTTCTGGGAGTCCTGCAGCTCCTGCCGAGACCTCTGCAGCTCCTCTTCCTTTATTCTCAGCACCCCCTGACAGTCCTGCAGCTCACTGGTACATTTCTCCAGCTTTTTCTCCACATCACTGCACAACCCGTATAGAGCTGGATGAGGATGCGAGGACTGACACAATAACAACAATAACAATATGAAAATGCACACAGTTCTAACCTGAGGTTCTCTTGAGCATCAGAGAACCGGCGCTCCACGGTGGATTTGTCCTCGAGCTTAATCCGCAAATCCTGTGACATTGGAGAGTGAGACAGACATCTTATCTCAAACCAAGCAGCACTTTAAAGTCTGATGATTCAATCTAAGCGGTGAGTAAATATCATCTGGCTTAGGAGAGTCAAATTCTGTTGACCAAAACCAATACCTGAATCTCTTCATTTGCTGAGTCCAAGTAACTCTGCAGGGCTTTGATTTCCTCTCTCAGCTCCTGGATTGTGCCTTCATTTGAAGACAGAAAAAAGCGAGATGTAGCCAACCCAAAAAACACCATAGAAAAACACAGATCTTAGCATGCAAGCTTACTTTGCAACTTATCCATTTCATTCTCAAGCTGCTCATTTTGGACTCTTGTCTCCTGATGGAGGTCCTCTGAAAAACAACATTTAGTAATAAAAAATAATAAAACAGTCACTAATGATATCGGATTTGTGAGCGAATTCTTCTTAATGAGTCATTCAAACAAATACTTAAACTGTTTCTAAACAACTAGAGTTTGAACTGTCAAGTGTCACTTTGGTTTCAACATGCCTTTACAATTTTACTTCTAAACAAACAAAAAATAAATACTTTTGTGCAGAAGTTCTGGTTCAGCAAGTCTTTTTTTTTTTCATTAAAAAATCTTACCAGGTATACATTTATTTGATAAAAAATACAGTAAAAAAGCAATAGTGTGAAATTTTTACAATTTAAAATAACCATTTTCTACCTCAATATATATTCAAATGTAATTTATTCCTGTGATGGCAAAGTTGACAAACATGTCTTCACTGTCACTTTTGATTAAATGTGTCTTTTCCAAATAGATTAAGATAAATAAACAGTTTTGAACAGTGTAACTTCACCTGCTTTCTACTCTTTCCCAGCCTTGAAAGAGAACTGATAAAAGATTTTTCAGCAAACATTATATTTTGTTGTGAACATGTTCTGGCTTGAAGTTAACTCACCAAGATCTTTGTTCCTTTCCTGAAGAACTCTAAAAGTTGTTCGAGCAGTCTCCAGATCGGTTTCCAACACCTTTACTTTCCCCTCTGAGCTGATCTGAAGGAAGCTCAGCTCCTGTTCACAAGATCAAAATTACACCGAGCAACTTGAAGTTAGACAGACTCTGCTCCCTGTCTAAAGTGAATGAGGTAACTTACCTTGTCTTTGGCATCCAGTTTATTTTTGGCCTCAATGAGCTCCATGGAAAGAGCATTGATCTTCTTCTTGGTGATGTCTGCAGAGACCTGTGAAATTCAAAGTTCCAAGACATTCCTCAATAAACTTCTTTATGTGAAGCAGTATACTGAAGAAACAAAAAGAGTAGTCACCTTGGTCTTCAGGAACTCATTAGCTTTCTTTAACTCCGCGAGCTGCCTCTCGAGAGAAGCCACATTGGCAGCGAGGCCAGTCTTCTCTCTGACAGCCACAAGCAATTTAGACTCCAACTTTTTCAGCTCTTCTTCCAGGGTCAGCAGCCTGCGGTCCTGCTCTCCTCTCTGCTGCACCAAAGAACGGATCTATACTCCAGCATCATCAGTGACAGTCAAGGTTAGGAGAAGAGACCACAGAAACCGATCAGGCTTCAATGCAACAAATGGCCGTCAAGGAAATGTGCAAGACATTTTGAAATCTACCTCTTTCTCTAGTAGTCTCTGATGTTTCATCTCAAGTGTGAAACTATTTTTGTCCTTTTTGGAACTGAATACATCAGCCTATATATGAAAAAAAAGAGCAACAAAAGAAAATTGTAAAACAGCATAGCAAACACTAATGATTGGCCAATATACTGAACCGACAAATAATAACACTGCATTTCGTTGCCCTTTACCTTACATATGCAATGACAATAAAGTTGAATCTAATCTAATACAGACAAATAGTCAACGAATAATATCAGTTTTTAGAAACTTGCTCACCCAAATCAACATTTTACATTTCATCAGATATTTGAAAGGTTTTAAGAACATGCCTATTAAATAAAAATTGTTTGTTTAAAATGGATACGGCATAATGTAAGTGTTTGTCCTGCAAAAATAACCAACTGATCATACAACAACCTGTAATATTACTCACATAATATAACAATTATATTACCCATATATCTCTAAAGAATTATACATCTTAAGAACTCCAAGAAGTCTAGCAATAAGATAATGTTTGGAAAAAAAAATAAAAAAATATTCAAAAAGGGATACTTCAGCAAAACATTTTTTTTTAAATCTGCTTAAATTTATTTAACCTCATGTCGTTTCAAACCTGTATATACTTGCTTTCTTTTGTGGAAGTCAAAAGATATTTTGAGATAGGTCTTAATATTTCCTGGCAAGTGGATGCCTGTTGTTTCTCTAATTTTCTAATGTGCGTTTACATCTCTTAATTAAATGATTATACAGCTCTCACCAAACCATCAACAGACATGGTCCTCCGAACTGGAGACACTGGTACTTCTTTTGAGGGGGACGGCAAGGGTACCTCTGCTGATTACCACAAGGAAGTACATATTCTCATTAATAACCTACAGATGAAAATGTCAACTCAAATTGCAGTTAAACAAATTCTGCTCTCACTTTTTGAAGCTGTTCTGAAGCGCTCTGCTTTATGAAATGATACAGCTCCTTTCAGCTCACCAGACTTCACCTCATATGTACCAGGTGGAGGAGCACAGCCTAAAGATAGAAATAAAGATCAAAAATCAAAGACTATGAATATGAACCGCTCATTACCAGGGAGACAGCGGACATGTATTAGCATTTTTGCTCAGCATTATGAATGTTTATGTCTTTCAATCTTCATAGTGTGACGTACGGCTGTGTATTTCATATGTTTTGATAGCTGCGAGATAACTATGAAATGATGAAGATGAACACGAAATAGGTTTTGACAGTGGTAACTAAGCAGATACCTTCATTAATTTCACTTTAATAATTTGTATTTTATAATTCAACTGTTTAAAGCGCATAACCCTTGCTCTCAGATTCATTCACATCGCAGAATATGTGAACAAACGAGTGAAACTTACCGACATGCTCGTTAAATCTCTTTAATGGAGCTCTTGAGAAAGACATGACCGACAAAAGAGGTCAATACCTCAAAGACTGTAGAAAAAAAAACTATTAGACTTAAAATTATTACAGTTAAGTGTTAAAGACTTCAATTTGCTCGAGCGTTAAACCCTGTGAAAACCCGCTGAAATTTTGAAAATCGTAAGCCCGCCCAAAAGCACACGCGCAACGGCTTTAGCCAATGATATTGAAGAATGTGTGACGAACAGAAATGTAAACCAATCAGAAACGAAATCATGCTGTACGTCACATCTGGTTACGTAGCCGTTCTCCAAAACTTCAAACTCGTCAGATATATTATACACTTCAATACAGCTAAATTAATGATTTTACCGGGCTCATCAAATCTGTCTCACGATGAGACTGATAGATAGTGTTTATTTTTTATGGCATTAACAACAGTAGTAACTATGAGAAATATTCATGCATTAATTAGTCAATTTAATTCATAATAGGAAAGTGTTTAATTTGAACACTGCAGCTGAGTTCAGATTTATAGTTTTATTTTAAAACATTAAATTACAAACAGTTTATTTCCTTGTTTTAACTCCACATGTATGATTCTGAATAAAAGCATCTGCAAATTAACGTTAAATTAATTATCATGTAAAAATCACACAAACACACAAGAAAGATTTGTTTACTTTTATTCAAAAAAAAAAAAAAACCTTTCTGTCGCCAGACAGATACAAATCAGAAACATTACAATGGATAACAGAGGACAGGGAATGCGTTTATATCTATGGATGAGTTTATATCTCTGAACAGGGAAAAGTGATAGTATTTTTTAAAAGTTAACAGAAAAAAGCACTAGAAAATTAAGCTTTACGTTTAAATGCATGTATATTTACACAATCTATTCAGCAGTTTATTTAATGTAGTGGTGAGAAACAGAAGACAGTTCAAGAGGAAGGGCATTTACTTTCATAAATTCAAAATCTGTCTGCACACCTTCTTTTAAATAATTACACTCATGCCATTTTAGAAATGCACTGCTCCTTTTCTGATGTGAAAGGAATCCAATGTACCACACATAAAAGTTTCAACATGGAAGATTTATGTTTGAAAACCACCTTCTTTTCCTTTTTAAAACAAGGACGTTTTAAGGCCAAGTCATGGAATGATTAAAAAGTATACCCCAGACAAAATGCATACGTCTGCAATATAAGTTAATGTATTAGTCAAGCTTCATAGAGCTGCCAAATGCAATGCTGTAACATTAAATTATCTCATAGGATGTCATTGTTACATTTTGAATATTTCATATTGGGAAAAAACAAACTTAGATCTGAACGAAACAGTTCTGTCCATGATTTGCAAACAAACTAATTTACAATCAGGAAAACGGTGAAACCTAAAAACCTCTTAAGACTGACCAAAAAAAAAAAAAAAAAGGATCCAAACAATACACGCACAAAAAAAAGAAGGAAAAAAAATATATAAAATATCTCACTTAACTTGCTGCATGCCTACACACTTTCATGTTTAGACATGTTCTTACACATTTCAAAACTTCTAAATTGGAGTAAAACAACAACAACAACAACAAAAAAAACTAAAGCAGAATTATAAAATCAGCACCAATTTATATATTTATATATAATTTCATTTAAATGTAGATGTCTACATAGCTCTAATCAGGGAGAAGAAAATCTCCACCAGACATACTACACTAAGTTTTGTTTTATTAGAGACAACACAATGGCACTACTGGAGAGATTTCCTCTTCTTTGCTTGATTTTAGATTTTAGAGGGACAAGCGAGCAGATCTGATCTTTGGATAAGCCAAGTGACTCAGCGGAAGAATTATAGTCCTTTCTGTGCATGTTCACGGACCGACTGGGATTCTAAGTTCCTGATTTACTACAGCAGCTGGCACATAAAAACAGTTCTGTTGGTGCAAAGACAGCAACAGGCCCACTGAATGGTCGAGGTATTTTACATACACCAATCATTGATCGTGTCACCAAAGTTGCCCCAAACCTCAAAAATGCACCAAAGGCAGAAATAAATCTGTTTGCTCAGTGTTTTGATTTAGGATTTGTGTTGTATGTCATGATTTTTAAGGGTGGAATAAAAGGAAACTAAATACTAGATATAAAGACCTGGAGGTTTTTCCTCCATTTCACATATTAGATAAGAAGAATAAAATATAGCAATACTCACTATGATGAGCAAAAACCTGCTTATAAATTACTACTTTACACCAGATTACTCACTATTACAAAAGGGCTATACATAACAAAGTTGTCTTATAAGTTAAAAAAAGATGCATTCACCCCCAGTTTCAAGAAATACCACAACTCTAAGAGATCTCACATTTCTTCAAACATGATGACGTTCATCTGTGAAATATTTATATATATATATATTTATATATATATTGTTTTTTTAATCATAAACTCATGTATGGCTAGGACAGTCCGAGATTCCATGGTGTTCAGTATCTACTCTCACTGTTTTGCACGATCAGGGAAAGCCCACGCAACGATTGCAAAGACTTTGAATTGCTCCTTTATCCTTTCTGCGTTTTAGTAAGCGTCAATGGTACGAGCTGATTTGGATGCCAATCACTCCATTGAATTTAATTCTCTTTAGAGAATCAATGTGAATACACGCAAAATGTCTCTTCTCTTCACACGCCTCCAATTATAATCTTAAAACATGGGCACTCCGAGGACCTACAAGAGAAAATGTTCAAATTCAGTGTTTAGAGTTACCAAACAAACGTTTTATTCAATCATCAGTCCAGATGGGTCTGATTAGTATTTATAATAGTGAGATGCTCTCCCCCTCTCTGTCTTTTTGCACAAGGGCAATTCAATCTGAAATCACTCCTGCTAGTGCCATCTAGTGGTGATCTCTCTTTCACGTCCTCAGTGTCGGAGTGAACGAGTCCCCCATTACCGCTGAAAAGCATCATAACCCAGGAAATGAGTGCTTCTTACAGACTCATCCATGATGGAGGCAGGGTCGAAAAAGTCGGGCTTCAGTTCCGATCTCTCTCGTCGATTCTTCGATGGGGGCTAGAAGATAGGAAAGTGCAGACAGTAAAGATGAGATGTGCTTAAAGAAAAGACATTAAATTGCATAACATTTAAATAAACACACTAGTGTTAGAGTACTTAAGACTGGACTTAAAAACATTTTTTTGAAGGTCTTGGTCATGTCTCGGTCTCATCTTGGTGTCAGACTAGAAGGACTTGGGATTTCGTATCAAGACCACGACTGCGAGAATAACACAAAATTGCCAGTGCATTGTCGGATTTATTTGTTAACATCATTAATGTGACGATGTAAAATGTCCTGCTTTAAAAGCTATCAATAACTAATTAAATAACTAAACAATGATAATAAATAGTTTGATTTATACAAGTGGATCTCAACATTTGACTTAGGTGCCCTTGAGCAAGGCACTGAACCCCCAACTGCTCCCGGGCGCCACAGCATAAATGATGCCCACTGCTCTGTGTGTGTTCACTGCTCTGTGTGTGTGTGTGTGTGTGTGTGTGTGTGTGTTCGTTCACTTTGAATGGGTTAAATGCAGAGCACGAATTCTGAGTATGGGTTACCATACTTGGCTGAATTTCACGTCACTTTCAACACTAATACATACACAGAACTGTTCAAAAGCAGGGGTAAGAAAGAATTTTGTTTTGAAAGAAAATACTTATTAAACTTTATTCAGGAATGATGGTGACAGTAAAGATGGTTTCTTTTTTTCTTTCTTTTTTTATTTCATAGACAATGCTGAAAAGAATCCTGAAAATTTTGCTCACCAAAAAATATTTAGCAGCATAACTGCTTTTAACATAAGATAATAAAAATAAATGTTTCTTGAGCAGCAAATCCACATATTACACTGGTACCAGAAGGATCATGCAACACTGAAGACTGCAATAATGATGCTTCGAATCACAGAAATAAATTACATTTTGAAAAATATCAAAATAGAAAACAGATATTTTAAATAATTAATTAAAAATTACTGATTTTACTATATTTTTGATAAAAACCAATGCAGCCTTCGTGGCCATAACAGAATTCTTTCAAAAACATTTTAAAAACAAATCGTGCATACCCCAAACTTTTGAACAGTAATATAAATTGTCATTTACACAAAAGTCTACTACTAGAGACCAAAATCATAAAGACAGATGGCATAAGCTTATTACCAGATCGATATCCATGGTGTCAAAGTCCATGCCTTCATTGAGATCCTCAATTCGGCCTTCTGATGACATCATCACATCTTCCACAATGGGTTCCTCATCATCCTCCATAAGGCCTGTTCCTCGACGACTGCAAGCATTGAAAGACCAAAGTCAAACATGTTTCTGTGTGCATTCAAACTGCATCTACCCACTGAACATGTAAAGATCCCTTACATGGCATGCTGAAGGTTGCTCCTTAATTTGGCGTAGTTCATAGCTCTCTCCTGCTGCTGTCTGGCCACCTCCTCTTGCTGCTGTCTCTGTGCTAACATCCAGGTGACTTGTGTGCTGTTAAAAAATAACATCACACATCACTAGATTTCTTCAGTCCCAAACTACACCAAGCAGCACACATGCTTGAACATCTGAACATCCACAAGCACTCATTAAAGGGATGGATGATTATGATTTCACTTTAGTTTGTGTGTTTTAACTTTAGTTTGAGGTATTTTCTTTTAAACAAATTGCTGTTTAAGGACTACAATGAGCTTCTTCCTGGTTTTGTGGCACCACAAACTCGAAAATATACATAAACCCTGCCCCCAAGAACACACAACAAAGGGGTGAGGCCATGTTGGACTGCTTTAGAGGAGAGGAAGAGTTGTTGAAGTAGAGTTTTGTTGACATGCTGTCGAAAGGCTGTTATTTGCACCCCGACTGCAGGTCCTCTTTGTTGGTTAAAAATAAAAAAAATGGCTAAAATTGATTTTTAACTCGGTTCCTGAAAATTATAATACCAATATAGCACTCTGTGCTGCACATGTTACAAAGGACAACTTCCTTAATTCATGCGAGTTCAATGACAGTACACTAGATATTGTTAATAAGCAAACACTTAGAAATTAAAATAATTACAATTTACATAAATGCTACAGCGCAAACATGTATTGTAAGCTTTAATCAGGATAAAACCATATATCAAAAGCAAACAAAAAGCAGCAGAAATTACAAACAACAGTGTATCTAAAAAGTATGAGACAATTACTAACAAAAAAAAAAGTTAAAATGTGAAAAGTGTTTTATTTTATTTTTTATGTTTAAATGTTTGTTACTCTGCACCCTATAAACAATCAAGCCTTCGAAAAATGCTGATCTACCAGCCCTTTATGCTTGAGTATCATTGCTCTTACTTGTAGTCCAAGGGTGTTTGGTGGTGTTGTGGCTGAGGAGTCTGAGGGTGTGCGTGCTGCTGTTGCTGATCGGGGGTCATGGTGTACACCCCCATGTAGCTCTCCTCAGGACGCAGGCGTTTGGGCTCTCTCATGATGGTGGAGGTGAGGTGGGGTGAAGGCATCATGATGGGCGTCTGCATGCTCTGCTCACGGCTCATCCATACTTCACTGCTGCTGCTCTCCTCTGGACACGCAACAGACAGCAGGACAAGCATTAGACACCATAAATTGACAACAAAATAAATTGAGTTTACAGGGGTGGGATTCCCCCCAAAATGAAAATGCTGTCATTTAAAGTATCTGGTCCCTATTTTTCTGGTATTTTTGTCTATACTATTGAAGTCAATGGGAACCAGTAACTCTTCGGTTACCAACAGTCTTTAAAATATCTTCTTTTGTGTTTAGCAGAAGAAAGTCAGTCAGACAACAGGAACAACTTGAGAGTGAGTAAATGACAGCATTAAAATTTTCTGGATGAACTTTCCTTTAAGAGGACTAAGGGTGCTTTCACACCTGCCTCATTTAGTTCGGTTGAATCGTACCAGAGTTCGTTTCCCCCTTTGGTGCGGTTCGTTTGGGCAGGTGAGAAAGCAGCAATCGCACTCGGGTGCGCACCAAAAGCGGACCAAACAAGCGTACCGAGACCTGCTTGAAGAGGTGGTCTCGGTACGCTTTCAAACGAACTCTGGAGCGGTTCGTTTGTGGTGAGAATGTGATCCGACCTCGAACAGACCCAACTGCAAAAAGTACTGATCATTTTTGGACTAAACCAGCTGCCATATTCAGCTGCGTTGTACATTATGGGATGAGGAAGTGTTTGTAGACAGTTTGCACTTTAGCATGGCAGCTCGTGGACAAACTTGGAGTAGTGAGGAGGTGCAGAGCCTCATAGAAATTTGGTCTGATGACCATGAGCATGTCAGAGTTAAGAAGAATTAATGCACGCCTCCGCTTGAAGTTACGAGCGATTCCCGCTCGCCGTTTGCAGTGCATTAGAATGTTGTTTTCAAGCCGCATCCGCGCTTCATTATAGAAATGTATTTTTTGCATATTGTGTTGTATACAAACAATGTATGTTATTCAATCACATTAAAAATATTCCTTGTCTGATTTCTTCTATTCAAACTTTTACCTTCTGGTAATTTCCTCTTGCCAGTGGCAGGTTTAGCTTTTTTACTCCTGACTGAGGAGCCTCGGCTACTGATGCCACTGACCACAGACATAGTGTCATCATCACCGCCTGCCTGCAGTGAGTTCCTGTAAGAGATGAGCGGCAGCCAGCAGTCTTCTCTCTGCAGGGCCATCTGAAATGTCATGAAGCGCTCCAAATACATGTGCCTTTGGGAAAAGAGAGAGAGGACCAACATTAGATCCAACAGCTAATGAGTGATCCACGAAGTGCCCTTACACAACTATAAACACCCCTGCTGAGATCAATAAATGGTTTCTTACACAGTCCGCTTGTCCTGACGCATGAGTTTGGATGAGAACTCGCTGAGAATGTCAAGAAAAGCCAAGTTGAGGGGAGGATGTCCCTCCCCCTGAGGATTGGGCTCTTTGAAGGCAAACTCAATACCGTCCCTTTAAAGAGAAAGAAAGATGGGGTTTAAACATGCAACTCGACACACAACTGGTTTTTCTGCCAAGAGGAAATGCATGGAAGCTTACTTGTGTAACATAGCGATGGCCTCTCTGGTTTTGACCTGATCCAGACCAAAAGTCAGAGAGAAGCGTCGAGCGAGCTCTTTAATGCCACAGAAAGCTGAGGATGAGCGGTCAAAGCTGGGTCCCAGATCTGACAACATCTCATTGAATAGCTGCTCTCAGCACAGGGAGAAAGACATGTCAAGGACCTGCGAGTAAAACCTGTTTTGATGGCAGATATCAAACCTTATAGTCACTGACCTGCTGTAAGCTCAGAATGAGTGTCTTTGCACACTGGATTTTGTCGATCTGTCTCGTTTTGCTCATAGTTTCCTTGATTATGTCACCGTAGTCATTGTAATACTGGACAGGAAACGGAAAAACTTGCATTTAAGTGAAATAATAAAGTGAAGCAGTGATCTGACAATGCATATTCAAAGAATAAGCAGACTCACCCTCATGTATTGCTTGAAAATATCTGCACCAGTGTTCATCTCAACAACATTGTAAATAATGAGTTTGCAGTATGCGGCCAGCAGGTTTCGCCTCTTGTGCAAAGCTTCGATTTTACTGGCTTCATCATCCTGCTGCCCATCTGTTCGAAAACAAAGGAAAAAAGACCTTCAAATACTGCTCATGAAACAGCTTGCACTAGAAGGAAAACTGCTCCCCTCTAGTGGTCACCTTTTAAACGCTGCTACCTGACAACAAATGAAGCATGACAAGTTGATATTTGTCCAAGAACTCTTCTTTTAAACTAGTCTGTCTACTTCACCTAAAGCTCTGTGCACAACAGGATTAAGTGTTAGTAGAGTATCTAATCTCTAAATCAATTTAACGCTTCTAAAGCCAATTTCCTTTGTGTTGTCTTAGTGTTAGCGTTCAACATTAAACAGCCAGGGGAACTAAATCCATTCAGCAAAGCCTGTTGGTTCTAACTGAAAGACATTATGCCATTAGCAGTGATAGACCTGTGCTGTTGCTGTCTTCATCCTGGTCAATGAAGACGTGGTCCAGGATGAAATTGAGAAGCTCGGACTGCAGGGATGCCTCGGGTGTGTATACTAAGGGCTCGAGAGCTTCCCTCCCACCTGATACGATCTGATAGCTGAAGATCAGCAGCAGGTCACAGAGGATGGTGAAGGCCTGAAGGAGAACATACAGTCAGGTACAGGCTGTTTGAGGCATGAGGGATAGTGACGTGTTGTGACCACTGATACAGACCTGCTCTTTGACGGCGGTGTTAATGCTGGTTAGGTAACGCTGGCACATTAGACAAAATGCCCTCATCTGCTTCCTCAGAGTCAACATGTCCTCCTACAGAGAGCAAATGCTATGTTGACATCCAACAAACCACAGCAAATAAGACGAGAGGATGAATGCATATGAATCATATGAATGGGAGCTACCTTTTTAGAAGTGCCCTCAGAGACCTTGGCTAAACTCCAAAGAATGACGTAATGTGTGCACTGCAGTGCGTGAATGACAATCTGAAACGTCCAGAGAGACAGTGATGTTACCCAACAATCATGAGGCAAAAGCAAAGTTTCAACTGATTTCGAGGTGTTATTTCTACAAATGCCTGGTTTTGTCTCGGAGTAAAACCAAAATACAGAAAAACAGGTAATTGTGAGATAAAGTAAAAAAATATGAAACAAAATCAATTGTGAGGTTTCAAGATGCAATTCTGAGAAATGTAGTCCTAAAAAGCCATAATCACATAGTCACAATTATATATAAATTGATCACAATTATGAGAACGATGAATCTTAAGTTGCAATTATGAGAAATATTCACAATCATGAAAGGTGAAGCCTCAATTGTGACACATGAAGTCACTATTAAATGAGAAAGACAATTTGTATAGTAACAATTGTGAAAATTGTCATTAAGTCTGGCCCAGTCAGGCACTACCTCAATAATTCTTCATATGCACATAAATACCTGCTCAGGCATGTCTCCGTTTTCAATACCAGTATTCAGTAACTTGTAATTGCTGGTGAAGAGGTCCCATTTGGAAAGGTCATGAGCACTAAACACAAAAAAGGAGTGGAATGGGTGTTAGAAAAGTAAATTACAGCCTTCACCTAAAGTGAAAGGTAAACAATTGCTAAAGCCCCTCTCACACTGCATGCCGGACTCGGCAAATTGCCGGAACATCGCCTTCAGTGTGAAAGCAAACATGTCCCGGGATTGATTCCGGGATTGATCCCAGGTCGGGGACCTAGTAACATTGCTGGGTTCAGTCCCGGAACGAGCCCTGTGTGAACAAAAGCCAGATCTAATGCCATGTCGAAGTGATGACGCACGTTATCGCGCGATTCTTTAACCAGGTGTTTTGAAGGAAGATCATAGTTCGGGACGAAAAAATATGAGCAAACTGTAATGAAGCAGAGATCAGTTAGTTCCTCACTTTCCACGCTGACGCCAAGATCGTTCGCTAGATTCAGTGAAAGTATAACGTCTAATGTTTTCGACTCGTACATTACCTGTCACACACTGATGTCACGTGTCGTTACGGGACCTTTACGGGTTGTGTGTGAAAGCACGCACATATCCCGGGTAATCACTGGCAGTGTGAAAGTGCAAAATCTAGCGACCAGGGAACAATTGCAGGGACACATTACCCATGTATTTGCCGGAATCGCAGTGTGAAAGGGGCTTAATACTCAGGGAGGTGAGACAGGGAAGCCTTACTTGTGGAAAGCTGTGATCCTCTTCAGTGTGGACAGAACTTGATAAGCATCATCTTCATCTGGGTCTTCACCCTGTGGGAAAAAAAACAAGCTGTATATAAGACATCTGCAACTTTCTCAGCTTCTGATAGATTGTGGTAACATTAAGAAATAAGTAGTTTGAATTGAGTACTAGGGAAGTCAAATTTACAACTGACTGACTAGTAAGATAAGTCTACTGGCCTGTCTTTAAAATGCTCTGAATAATAAAGGCTATATTAGGGTCAAGTACATAAAAACGTGATCATATGCATTTTTTTAGGGGTGTTCACAAAATATACAGTCTTGTGTTTGTGATTTTTTTTAACTGAATCTGAAATATTTTAACATTGCCTATACAAATATAAACACACACACACATATATATGCTACTGTTATTTTTTTAATTACTTAATGACTGCCATTGTCTAACAAATTGTTTTCACTTGCCAGTAATGGATTTATGTTAGAACACAACACAATAATAAAAAAAATCTACTAAATTAAGTAGTTAAGTTAGAGATGGAGAACTAATCAGACTCATCCATACAGAGAAATATACTCTTGCCAAACTGCTGTTCCTATGCAAACATCAAATTGCTCCTGACGCTCCACCCTGAGCCATCCGCTGTCCTCACCTCCTGCAGGAAGTCCTCCAGTAGCCTATTGAACTTGTCCACTTGCTCATCCAAGAGCTGGCTACGGGCGATATCCACCCGGTTAAAGATAGTGAACTCCTCGTTGCACAGGGCATGGTAGGTTTTAGAGCAAGCCTCGAGTACATCTGTGTCCGTGTGCTTCTCCACAATCTCTCTGATTTGTCTTAACAATGAATCCAGGTGCTGTGTAAGAAAAAAAATAGCTTCCATTTATATGCTGCACAATCAGCCTATTGTGAATAATCTGCTCATTCAGCGCATTTATTCTGTTTGAACGATATGCAATTCAGACCTTTTCCAAACGCCCTGTGGTATAGATTTCCAGATCAAAAAACTGGGGCAGCTGCAGCAGATTTGTCACTTTCTCTGCATCCACAGAGTACTGTAAGAAAGGAAAGAAAGAATAAAAAAACATCTATCAGTTTCAATGGTCTGTAAATACCAGTTGATGTTGCTTTAGATTTCAACAGGCTTTAACCTTTGCAAGTAAAGCTGGCAATGCTATAGCAAAGATCTCCGTCATTCTCGTCCGGTCATCAAGCTGAGTCTTCTTCTCCTTCGCTGTCAGAACCTGAAACAAGATCAAGTGAGAATTGAGAACAGCATGTAATGGTTAATGTGTGAAAGCAGGGATCCGTCTTCAAGGGCTGGCCGATGCGTGTGGCATCAGGTCTTACCCTTTTGCCTGTGCCTCTGCCCACAGGAGGATGGCACTCTGCAGCCTGACGGATGGTGCACAGCATGATCTCTATCAGAGCCGTCTCCTGTCTGTCCGTCAGAGCTGGAACACACACACAAAGGTAATTAATCTCCCACTTCCTTTAGAGCAGTTAAAAGTCAACCCTGTGTGTTCTGGTGGTGTGTCACTGGGTCGGACCTTCCTCTCCAGGCAGTGGCTCATCCAGTAATAGGCTGATCATGCACTCCCAGTCCTTCAGGATCTCTGCTGCACAGTCCCACATGCTGTCCACTAGGTAGGCTGCATGCTCGTGAAGCTGAGGATATATATAGGTAGGTAGTAAAAATTTTATGACATGTCAGTAGCTGGAGCTATTTTCATGACAAAATAAGTTTGTTTAAATACAGTGTGGAATGATTTAAATTAAATTTAGAACATAATTATACAGATCTGCCATTTTGGTTTTTAAAATAGAGACTTTCAGGACTTCCAATGCTTCAATATTGAATTGTATTTCCATTAAACTGTCTACAATGGAAGAAAACTGAAACACCACAGCTAACGATGTATGCAGGAGGCTTTCTGCGAAAACCGTTTAAAATCATTATTTTTGCAATTCCGTTTAACAGCACTGGTTGAACTAAAATTGCACCCTTCAACTTCATCATATGAACAGCACGGACTTGATTGACTGACACCTTATTCACAATGATGCTGTTGATTTTATCTCACCTCACTCTCCAAGAAGAAAAAGACGGTGGTTTTGATGAGGTTGGCATTCACACTCTGTCTGCCTCGTCTCTTGGGCATGCTGTCATCTTCAGGGTCTCGATGACTGAACAGTCTGCGAACAAAGATGAAAATGTAAAGCTATTCAGTTTACCTCAAGCTAGTGTTGTCTCATCACCATGTCTGTTCATACACAATCTCCACAATTTTTTTTAATGACGGAGTAGGTCGGTGACTGGGTTTATAGAAAAGCAGAAATGTGAAGATTCCTGTACAGCTTCATTGTATATGAATGAGTGAGTGAGGATGAGTGAAACTCACTTCTTAAAGAGGAACTCTCCAGCTGCCACAGCGACGGGTCGGTGGGCTGAATACACAAGATGGTACACGCTCTCACAGTCTTCTGCAGTCAGAACCTCATCACTGCTACTGTAAACCAAACAACAACAGCACATGAGCATCCTGTCATGCTGATTATCACAGCTGGTTGTGTCTACAGTGTTGCCTGCACATTTAACTTTTTTTCACTTCGTGAACAGTGGTTTATTTTGATGTTATAACCACTCTGAAAGATTTAGCTGATTTGCTGCAGCATTTCATATTATTATCAATGCGAAAAAACATTTGTGCTGCTTAATATTTGATAGTGATGCATTTTTTTATACATTTTTTGATGAATAAATATCATGTTAAAAATCTTTCTACCACTTTTAATCAGTAAATGCTTCATTGCTGAAAAAAAAGAAATTCTTTAAACAACAAAAAATTTAAAAATGTGTTGACACTTGTTTTGTCTTCTTTCTAACTCATATTCAATACAAATGACCAACTTATAAGTCAAATAAAATATAATTGCAAAATATAGATGCAAGAAACTGCTATAGAAGTATGTTTTACACGTACTGTAACACCAGTGTGAGCAGTTTTATTGCTTGCACTGCAACGTCATACTCCTTGTCCAACGTCATGGACACAATGCGGTCCTGATGGAGACAAATAGACAACCCATTTTATTTTAAAATATTGAAAAGATCCATAAAAACTGACAAAATCATTGAATTAATCTCTTAATAATTTCACAAAGGAGTATTCTGATGACTAATTTCTGTGTTTGGTCTATTTTGGATGAGAAGCATCTCCAGATGGTTCTCTCACCTTGAAGCGGCTGGTGAAGAGCTCCAGCCTGGCATTGAGCTCGCGGTTATAGTACAGCCCCTGCAGAGCCGTGAGACACTTCAGACGCACCTCACCTTGCTGAGAGGGAGAAAGGAAGAGTGTTATGGTTTCGTTCCAACTCCAGGATTGTGTCGTGACTAACTCCATCTGACTCTATATTTAGGGATTAAAGAAATAGGAGAGAAAAAAAGATTGAATCCTCACCTTGTCATGCATCGTCCAGCCCACATACTTCAGATAGCTGTCGTTAAGAAATGCATCACTGTACATTTTCATCCACACGCCAATCTCCTCTATGCAGATCGCCCGGATCTCTGCTATTGCATCACTGAGGAGGAATAACAGAAGCACTTAAGCCCACAGACACCCACAGAGTATCACTGAGTAATCACTGAAGTAGTAATTGGTGATTTAAGCTTGTGCTGGTAGAAAATCAACGTTTATGAGAGTGCATACCGATATCGGTGAACAAAGACACCCTTGAAAATGGCATTCATCATGTTCTCAATCTCATCTTGATTTTCTTGCAACTGTAAAGAAAATAACAGTGCACTATAATCATTGCTGTAGGCACAATCTGCTTCTATACAGAAAACAATTCAGTTTGTATAAAATAAAGAAATACAACAATCTATGGTGCGAGTGATGTATGCTTGCTCCACTGACTTGACCTATAAGTGTTTTTCTGTACATATATCAATCGAGAGCATGCTACAGATGCTGTCATATTCCTCTAAACTAACAATATTACAACTCAACTTCTGTGTGTCCACGTGGTTTAATGCAATACTATCAAGACATCAATAAAACCTCTCACTCACACATGCAGATGGTGTAACAGCAGGGCCTGTTATTACATAACCCAGTTCATTTACAGCGCCAGTTAAACAGCTTTCGTACTCAGGCAAGCTCTAACCTCAGGGATGCTGACAGAACGAGCTCTGTGGTTGACCCGAGAGACCTCACAATAACACTTTCTCATTAGAATAGGATTATTTTTTTTAATTATTTACTCAGCTTTAAATGAGGGGGAAAGCGTACAGATGAAATGTGCTGAGTGTTTGGGTGGTCGTGTGCTTTTGTGGCTGTTGGCCAACAGAGGCGTAGGTGTTTGGAAGGAAAGCAGCAAACGCTGCAGTGGCCTGGCAGCCTCACGCAAAGGGAAGTGAGTCTCCACAGGGAAAAGCGCAATGAATCCCCTGTTCCTCTGAAAGCTTCACTTATTCACTCTTCCCTTTTCAGCTTTCACGGTTGCTCAAAGACAACATCAACATGCAGAATTTATTCAGACATATTCACCATCTCTGTCTCAGACAACACTCACCTCCTTGCGTTTTTGAAGTAGAAGCTCTAGTCTGTCATTGGCCCTCTTGCCAATCATCTTGTTCCTCTCTGCTTCGTACTGCCGCTGAGTGTTGTCCATGTTGATGCTGAGGTTCAGAGCTACATTCACGAGGGCCGTCATCAACTTCATAGCTATGGGAAGAGAAAAATGCGTCTTGTTTGGACTAATCAAAACAAAGTTCAGATTTACAAAGCAGCAGAGATACTGACCTGCCAGTGTGCTGGTGTGTCTGAAGGCTCGGACTTGAGAGTCAGAGAGACCGGTGAGCAGTGATATGACCGTGTCCATCATGTACTCGTCATAGATGATGCTGTACTGACACTGCCGCACCAACACGCCAATAAACTCACAGAAACTAGACTTGAACTTCTTCCACTGCGGCCCGGCCATGGTGAGCGGGTAATCACCGCTGTCCTGCAATAACATCAACTCTCACTGGTTAGCACAAAATAATACATAGAATACACACTAGTGGTGATGAAACACGTTCTTCAGGAAAGCCATTTTTCAGGGCTGAAGCGTGAAGTTTACCTCATCAAACTCTTCGGTCATCTTCCTGATGATCTCAGAGTTTTGCATGTTGCGGAACATCTCACCTGTGACAACACCTGTAAAGATAACACTTAAAATAAGACTGAAAGTTTGGTACGTATGTTTAGCTCAAGACTTAAAAGGTGTACCAAGTTTTTATTTTTTTTATTTTTTTTTATATAAACTAAAAAGAAAAAAGTAAAAAGAAACATTCATCCAGAAATGAAAATTCGGTCATTATTTACTTTATTCATAGAACAGAAATATTTAGCACAAAGCAAAATTATTTTTTTTCCATATAATGAAACTTCACAAGGAGAATTATAATTATTCTGACAACTATGATATCTAAGCTAACTATACTAGAATCAACACCAAAAATTATCAAATTGTTTTTGAACAAGTAATGATTCGGGCTTAGTCTATGATTTTAGTCTGTTCCTCACACAAAGCTCACACATGGATTAAGACAGCTTTGAATATAATACGAGAACCACTTTTATCATGGTTTAATGTCCTTTTAGGAGCTCAATAACCCCAGTCCCCATTCATTGTATGGAAGGCAGCAGTGCAAACATTCTTCAAAATATGTTCTTTTTTTGTTTCACAAAAAAAAATAAAAAAATAATGCAGACTGGAATGAAATAATTCTAAATAAAAAATGAAAGAATTTTAATTTTGGGAGAACCATCATGTCTGTCATGCAGCATTTATTATCTACAAGCTCAAACCAGATCACATGAAGAATGACATTCAAACCTTTGCAGCCAGAGCACTGGATGAAGAAATTGATCAATTCGAGAAGTGCCACGTCTCTGTCATTTTTGTAGGACTCAATCCAGTCATCAACGACTGACTGCAAAAGAGGATAGCAGAAATCTTGCAAAGGTCAAAATCTGCTCGACTTCACAGCGTTACATCTGTCTGCATATTCTCCTGCCAACACTCAAATCCCTCCAGAAGCCACAAACCCACACGAGGGAATTTAAGATGTGAATGCCAGAGCGAGACAGAAGGCAGTGTAAAAGCCGGTCATATGCTTACTGACCTGCATGGCACTCTTTCCCAGCCTGACCACTTCAAAAAGCATGACATTTTCCATGCCGTTCTCCTGGTGGTGACCGTTCATGCGTCCAGCTCCTTTCCCCGCTCCTTTCCCTTTCTCTCCAGGGCCCTTCTTTCCTTTCTTCGCCTGAAGCATAATGACATCACAGGATAATGAAATGAATCAAACTCTCTACAAGTTAAAAAGTGATAAAATCAGCAATTGGAGAACGGTGTAACGGCCACACCAAATAAGTTCCCAAATATCATGTGCAAACTGGTTGCAAAGAGTTTTGTACAAAGATATTGATTTAAATTAATTTAGGTTAAAAAAATTTATATAAACTCATTTGTTTGTTGGCAGGTTATACAGAAACATGGTTACCTCATCATTCGTTATCCGTATCGTAATAAGTTTGCTGAAAATAAACTCACGTTCAGGTCATTTAAGATATGGATGGATTAGTTTCTTCATAGGAACAGATTTGGAGAAAATTACCATTACTTCACTTACTTACCAATGAATCCTCTGTACTGAATGAGTGTCCACTGAATGAGAGTCAATTATTCAAAATATCACTTCCTCCAGTGAAAAAAATAAATAAAATATCACAGAAATTTTTCAGAATTTTTTTTGACTGTTTTCTTTTAAACTGTGCTTGATCTGTGCATATTTCTCTCCTAAATTATGACTTTTTCACTGAAGAAAGCGATATTATGGGTAGAGGACAAATATAAGTAATGGTTTGAAGTTGTATGCATTACAAACTGTTGCGTGGATTACTGTGATGGTTTCATTAGCTGCTTGGACTCTCTCTCTGACGGCACCCATTCACTGCAGAGGATCCATTGGTGAGCAAGTGATGCAATGCTGCCTTTCTCCAGATCTTTTCAGATGAAGAAACAAACTTTACATCTCGGAAGCCTTGAGAGTGAGTTAACTTTCATTTTTAAGTGAACTTTTCCTTTTAAGTCCATAAAGGTCAATAATTAGCTCCAGAACCATTTCCATGGAAGAGGAGTAAAAGGCCATTTAAAGGAACCTTGTGAAATCTTGTAAAGTCTTTCTGATAATCAAAAATGTCAGAGTCCACTCATACCTTCCCTTTCCCGATGATGGCATTCCTCCCATCAGGATCATCGAAATCAGTGTCTGATGAGAATCGGGTGTCAGTGTCCCTGTTCACACAAATAGATCAATATTATCAGAGTGCAGGAGAATGTGTGAACGCATGCATGCACACAATCTGTATTCATTACTCCTGTGTGTCTGTGCACTCACTGAGTGAAATGAAACTCTGTTTGTAATTCCGATGCAGCTATCATTTCTTTAACATCTTCTGGTCCACTTCAACTAATCAAGGGCGTTGTCTTCATACACACAGGGCAACAGCAGGTACTTTTGTCTCATAAACCTAAAACATTCAAACACAAAATGGGCAAAAACATTATCCTTATGTGTTAAAAGGTTAAAAACAAGCACACGTATATCAGAAACCTATGAATTCTTGCCAGCTTAATATTATAAATCAACCCTGGCTTTTAATTGCTGGCTTATATTCATATGCATCAGCTGTCAGTTTTTCATGTTCTCAAGCTACGAGAGGTGCATCTTAATACAGTTTGAATGTCACGTTGTACAGTGTTGACAAACTCCTGTGAGAAAAACAGTTTTCAAGGTCTCATCAAAAGTTAAATAGTAACCAGTCACAAAATTAAAAACCTTTTTGACAGACTTGTTGTGTATACTGGTTACTGAATTCTAATGGTCAAGCCATGTTATTAATGTGTTCTCCCGTTCATGCTTATTATACAAAAAGTGCAGCAGTATATGTGGGCTATTAAAATTAAAATGCCTCCAAAACAAACAGTTTGGTCGTTTTATGTCTACAACTTCGATCAGTCTGTCATTATGGATAGGTGAATAAAGGCAGTTAAACTGTAGCCACAGTGGGGCAGTATGTCTCTATTTCCGCGCTCCTGAGTTGATCACTCCGACAGAGACTCTTTCAGTCAGACTGAAGGAACTCCAGTGAAAGCTGCAGGTGCACCTCTTAATTCTAGTAAAAGCATCATTTCAAAACAACAATGATATTTAATGACACATCATTTTCAGAATTATTTCTTCATTTCTAGAGCTGAAACAATGAATCGATTTAATCGATTAAAATCGATTATTAAAATAGTTGTCAACTAATTTAGTCATCGATTCGTTGCTAAATAACTTTTATTTGCCGTAAGCGGCTCATTTCGTGCATATTTCAAATCTGCGGTGACCAAAGTGTGGCAGTAATGAGCCACCGGAGGTTTTACTCAGCCAGTACAACTGGAGAAGTAGCGAATAGCCAATAGCTGGCCTTGTTTTATGTCACGTGCTTCCCGAGCAGCGTCTCTGCAGCCATAGACATCATATGATGTCTATGTCTGCAGCATTCAGCGTGATGTGGGAGTACTTTACATTGAGCCTTTAAAAAAGAAGAGTAACCTGTAAACTCTGCACTACTGCACTGTTTAAGGGGACGTTCACATATCGCGTCTTTTGCGCGCTCAAGTTCGTTATTTCCAACACCGCACCGCATCGAGTTAAAAACATTTCAACTTTTTAGAATGCAGCAACCGCACCGCGGGTCATGTGACAAGAACTAACCAATCAGCTTCATCCTTTCCCGTAACAACGTTAAAAGCTCAGTCAAGATGAAAGGAACAGCTGATCATAGTTGTATATGGATTTCCATTTTGAAATAAATTTAGTAGCAGAGCTACTGCAAGCGATTTTTTTGAGCTACAAATCCATTTATCCTTTGCTGAAATTTCCGCGTCTTCAAGGAGAGAGCAAGGAGGTTGCTTAGCAAAGGCAGACGCCTCAGGGGCGCTTCTGCGCGAGCGCTTTGGAAAGAAGGAGAAAGCGGTGCGCCTAGCGTTTTCCACGCGTTTTAGGCGCGATATGTGAACGGCCCCTAAGACTTTTATTTGTGCAGATTCTCCAGTACAATGTTGTTTGCAAATGTTTAGTCGTAAAAGCTGATAACATTGCTTTTTAACAGTTAACATTTAAAGCTTTACAAACATGTTCTGTGATCAGTTTGTCGTTTACCAGTTCAAAATTCAGTCGTGCAGCCTAATTATGACTGAATGAGAGAGTTAAATGTAGATATTTGAAATGCACTTTTTTTTCTAAGTATTATTCACTGCTCTTTTTCACACAGCAGGTTTTTTGTGTGTGTCCTATTTTTTTTCTGGACAACCTTCTGATGGATTTTACTTTAAATTGTGAGTTCCATTCAGGTTTCATGCCATTGGCACTTTATTCGAAGGATTGTTTACAATTTCACAGCAAAAGCTATAAAGCTGTTTCCCAGTAAATAATAAAATACAATGCACTGCAATTTTATTCTGTTTTATCCTTATTCTTCGTGAAAATATGTTCTGAAAGATTCCTTAATAAGCTTCGTTCGGGATGTTAAACTACTTTAGGAGCTCTAAGGACTGCCATGGTGAAAACTTTATTTGAAATCTCCTTGTGAAATTTGCTAGAGTATGGGTCAGTGTTCTGATTGCAGAAGAGTTCTACAAAAGAATTACTAACACAATAAAACAACTCCAGGTATATTTTTGATGAGGATATGACAGTGCAAAATGGTTAAAATCTCTTAAATCTATGCTGAATGATAAAGACCATTTATTAATAATTTACTAAAATATAAGTACATAAACCGATTAATCGATTAATCGTAAAAATAATCGACAGATTAATCGATTATCAAAATAATCGTTAGTTGCAGCCCTATTCATTTCTTAAGAATATTTAATAGCATACTTACACAAAAAGTTATAGACCATATTTTACACAAAAGACTACCCTCCAACAGAGGGGTTCAGACCAGAACATGACAAAGAACACAGCATTCTGACAATGCTGTTAAAGGGACAGTTCACCCAAAATGACAAAAAAAAAAAAAAAAAATCGATCTCCATTGTTTCATTTTAAACCTGTATGGATTTATTTCTTTGTTTTGTGGAACATAAAATTATGTTATTAAAAGTATGTGTTTTAAGTCGATGGCTGAGTATGTTTTATTTGTGGGTTTGTGGGTGAAGTATCTCTTTAAATTTGCTTATAGATAAAAGGACAGAAATGATAATTTCTCTGAACTACAACTGTTTTTTTACACCAGTTAGTTCAGACTTAAAGACTATCTCTTTAACACGTACAACCAAGGAGGAAGATATAAGAGCAATGTGATATTATCAGTCCATGAGTGGACCACAGCTCTGCAGTGAAATATGCCTGATGTCAAAACCGCCTGTTCATGACATGTACACAACAACACACTGTAATAAATAATATCATATAACACTACCATGATTCACACTGAAAGAGGACACTGGGCCAGCACATATCAAATAGCATACTTGTGAACTAAATGCCGTTGACTATTTACATCAGTGACAAACAATAACTGCTATTGCTAGTCAAAGACAGGTGGTATTAGAGAAATGGGAAATTAACATTTCAGAGATCATATCGGTGAACAAAAACAGCATAAAGCATCAGCACAGAATGAGCTCATGTTCACTGTAGAGTCCTGTTCATCTGCCACCGCTCAGACAAACACACAGTCCCACACCTTTGGCTGAGATGTTTCAGAGTCACTGCGTTTTTACGCACTTGCAGGCAATCAAACCAACAATCAATTTATATTTGCCTCTTAAGCTGGGTTAGGAGCAATCTTTTTTTTTTTTTTTTTTTACAATTATTTTAATACTAAACCTGTAAGAATGAATTTCTTTGATAAATGCTAAATTTTGTGAAGTGGTGCCTCCACCTTAATCTATAATTCTCAATTTTTTTTTGTCATTGGACGATATAGTCAGAAATGTCTGAGGTACACATGAAAAGTTATTTTATTCCTGCTAAAAAACAAAAACAAACCTGCACTGCTTTTTAAATATCTGAAAGTACACTCTTAACATCAGTCAGTGAAGCATTATATGATAATCAATAGGGCTGGGACAACGCGTCGAGGTCATCGATGGCGTCGACGCAAAATATGCGCATCGATTCGTCGACCTGTTTTTATTTCTCTAAAAAACGTTTGCAAAACGTTTACCTTATGTGCGCTGAATATACGCGATGGCCGGATCAACATTCTGTCCAAGGTTATATAACCAATCCAGCGGTTTTTCTGCATTGATGTTTTTTTTTGGCGGCTGTCAAAGCCTTATTTGATCGGTGAGTGATGTAGAATAGAATGACTGCGGCACCTGACAGGGCACGTACGAGAGAGAGCCCCGGCTGTGCGCGCGCACTCACAGTCTTCAAACAACACGAGCGCTTCTTGCTCTCTCTCTCCCTCGTGCATATTAATCAAAATTGTTAAACACGATATAAAAAGGGCGAAACACCCAAGTTTCACGCGCGCTCGCGCACTCACAGTCTTCAAACTACACGAGCGCTGTCTTGCTCTCTCTTCCTCTCTTCCTCTCTCTCTCTCTCTCTCTCTCTCTCTCCCTCGTGCATATTAACCAAAATCATTAGACACGATAGAAAAAGGGCGGAACGCCAAAGTTTCACGTGGAGCATTCTGAGATTTTTTTTTTCTACATGACAGGCTGCTGGCTCCCACTGTTAATTTTTATTTTTTTATTTTTTGGAAAAGCACTCTCTGTATTAGCTTAAAGCCCTAAAGTTTACATTGGTTACTGTATTCTTTCAATTGCTCTAAACAAGTATTTTGGGTGAACTTTTTTATTGAATGCTAGACATCAAGTTATTTTCATCTGAAAGAAGAACTTTTTTCAGTAAGCTAGGTCCTATGTGTTCAGTAAGCTTGTTTCAGTAAGCTATGTGTTTTCAAGGCTTCAAGGTTTTATTGAATGCTATCTCTATACAAGTGCAAAGTAATGCATTCTTAGTCAGTCTTTTATTTTGTAATTTTAAGAGCAATAAACATATATTGCAATGTTAAGGAATTCATGTTTTTTTCATTCAGATATGTAAATCAACATGTATAAATTGTTAGTAGTCAATTAATGGGGAGATAATCGAAATCGAATCGGTCTGGAAAAATTAATCGTTAGATTAATCGATGCATCGAAAAAATAATCGCTAGATTAATCGTTTAAAAAATAATCGTTTATCCCAGCCCTAATAATCAAGTATTATTTAATGAAAGAACTTTAGTAATTAGAATTAAAACTTGGTTAACATACAAATGCATAGATATTTAAAATGAACATTTGAACTGGACTGGTGGTGGTGGTTTGTTGGTCGTTCAGTGATTCTGTAAAAAATAAAAATTAAAAAAAAAAAGGGGGGGGGGGGGGACCTTACAATAATACTTATAAGATGATAAAAATAATAATACAATTTCTAAACACATTATAAAATGCACTTAGGATTAGCGAGCTACTGGATTCATGAATATTAATCAGGTTGTGTGTGTTCACTCAAAATGATTTGCTGAAATCAAAACAGGAACGATAATAGTTGAGCACCAGCCAATGAGATTGTCGTTGCACATTAGCTTCGCCCACTACCAAAAAACCTGACAGTTCTTAAAATTAAAAAAACTAAATCATAGGAACTCAATTATTTTGATAGAAAAATACAACAAAGTATATCGTTTACATGTAGCGCATCAATTCTGCATGTATGTAAGACTCTCTCTCTATCACCAAATGACGGCGAGTGGTGGGCCTTTACAGTAGAGTTTACGGTACGTCAAACACAGGTACGCTGTGCATCCATTGAGATTAACAGAAGTATCACAGATCGCATGACGGAGAGAGAAACTCTCTGTCAGAGAGTGTTTGGCGAGTGAACATATCTGGGCTAAACTTATACTTAGCCTCCAACTCACACACTGGCGAGTAAAATCTGAGAATTTATTAGCCACTGTCTAGTATTAGACATCATTTAGAGTGAAGATTTAGTCACATATGCGTGTGATTTACCCGCAATGTAGAGGGCTGGACATTATTTCACTAATGTGGGGTAAACTGTGTCAGGAGTCAGGAACAAGGAATAAATTAGCTAATACAGATACACTATTTGCTGCATATGCTATTATCAGTTATAAAATTAAGACCCCCTCCCACACCCAAAATAGCATTGTGTTGTAAGTAAAGTGTTTCAGAAGCACTGGGGTAAACTGTGTCAGTGACAACCAACAGTAATAGTACAAACCCGATTCAAAAAAGGTTGGAACACTGTACAAATTGTGAGTAATAAAGGAATGGAATAATTTACAGAAATACAGATCTCATAAACTTATATTTTATTTTACAATAGAATATAGATAACATATCAAATGTTGAAAGTGAGACATTTTGAAATGTCATGCCAAATATTGGCTCATTTTGGATTACATGAGAGCTAAACATTCCAAAAAAGTTGGGACAGGTAGCAATAAGAGGCCAGAAAAGTTAAATGTACATAAAAGGAACAGCTGGAGGACCAATTAGAAACTTATTAGGTCAATTGGCAACATGATTGGGTATAAAAAGAGCTTCTCAGAGTGGCAGTGTCTCTCAGAAGTCAAGTATGGGCAGAGGATCACCAATTCCCCCAATGCTGCAGCAAATAGTGGAGCAATATCAGAAAGGAGTTTCTCAGAGAAAAATTGCAAGAGTTTGAAATTATCATCATCTACAGTTCATAATATCATCCAATTGATTCAGAGAATCTTGAACAATCTCTGTGCGTAAGGGTCAAGGCCGAAAAACCATACTGGATGCCCGTGATCTTCGGGCCTTTAGACGGCACTGCATCACATACAGGAATGCTACTGTAATGGAAATCACAACATGGGCTCAGGAATACTTCCAGAATACACTGTCGGTGAACACAATCCACAATGCCATTCGCCATTGCCGGCTAAAACTCTATAGGTCAAAAAAGAAGCCATATCTAAACATGTTCCAGAAGCGCAGGCGTCTTCTCTGGGCCAAGGCTCATTTAAAATGGACTGTGGCAAAGTGGAAAACTGTTCTGTCGTCAGACAAATCAAAATTTGAAGTTCTTTTTGGAAAACTGGGACGCCATGTGTTCTGGACTAAAGAGGACAAGGACAACCCAAGTTGTTATCAGTGCTCAGTTCAGAAGCCTGCATCTCTGATGGTGTGGGGTTGCATGAGTGCGTGTGGCATGGGCAGCTTACACATCTGGAAAAGCACCATCAATGCTAAAAGGTATATCTAAGTTCTAAAACAACATATGCTCAAAAGTACAGATTAAAAGCAAAAAAAAAAAAAAAAAGTGAACAAAGGAAAAACGTAAAGCAGCCTGCAGCAATCAGGCTATTGTAGAACGTAGCCTACACTTAACTTTGAAACTTTTAAACTGTCAGCAAATCTTTTTAAACTTTTTTCCTATTGTTTTACATGTTCTTGTTAAGAAATACGGGCATGTAAACATGATCGGGGGAAAGTCGGCTCCTTAGTCTGTTAACAATAAGGCCAGCCGCAGAGAAAACGCGCTCTGATGGCACAGACGTTGTTGGGACTCACAAATAACGGTGTGCTAAGCGAATAAGTTTTGTGAAGCGCTTCGTGTTTTCGTTTCACCACTGAATGGGATACTCATCTTGTGCAATACATGGCTCCAGCAAGAACTGTTCCCACTCGTCTCGGCTGGACTCTCTGTAATCATTGCTGAAGAACAGGCTCAGCCTTTTCCGACGAGTGGGCATTGCATCCTCTTCATCATTGGTGACGGCGGCTGCATCCGCACCACTCGCATCAAGGAAAATGCTCTGATAATGTTCAAAAAAGTTTTTTTTTCTTACTTCTCTCATGTTTTCATCGAGAAACCTGAGATGTTTTTGCCGAGGGTCTAAGGCAGACGCGAGAAGATGAGTTTTCACTGCATTCTCCAAGTTAGCGGTGTTTATTCGTTGCTTGAGAGATAACGCAACAAGGTCACTTTCTGTGATTCTCCACGGCATATTTGAAGTACTGTAGAAGACCGCAGTTCTTAGGAGCCGTTCACATATCGCGTCTTTTGCGCGCTCAAGTTCGTTATTTCCAATGTAGGCGCGCGGTATGCGCGCTCATAATGGAAGCGACGCGGTCGCACTGCATCGAGTTAAAAACATCTAAACTTTTCAGAATGCTGCAAGCGCACCGCAGGTCATGTGACAAGAACTAATCATTCAGCTTCATCCTTTCCCGTAACAACGTTGAAAGCTCAGCCAAGATGAAGGAACAGCTGATTATAGCTGTAGCCTATATGGAATGCCATTTTGAAATAAATTTAGTAGCAGAGCTACTGAAAGCGATTTTTTGTGCTGCAAATCCATTTATCCTTTGCTGAAAATTTTCGTCTTAATGGAGAGAGCACGTCATTGTTGCTTGGCAATGGCAAACGCCTCATGAGCGCTTCTGCCCGAGCACTTTGGAAAGAAGGAGAAAGTGGCGCGCTTAGCGTTTTCCATGCGTTTTTAGGCGCGATATGTGAACGGCCTCTGATTCATTCATTAATAATTTTTTTGCTTGCATACATCTTCAAATATGCCGTGGAGAATCACAGAAAGTGACCAAAATAGGTTTTATTGTGAACTTTTTTTTTTTTTTTTTTGCGAAATTCGAATATCATTTTTATTTATCGAATAATTAGAGCAGAACGAATATTCAAATGTTCGACTATCCGTGCACACCCCTAGACCAAAGATAGTTGAGCAACTAGAAGCCTGTATTAGACAAGAACGGGACAACATTCCTATTCCTAAACTTGAGCAACTTGTCTCCTCAGTCCCCAGATGTTTGCAGACTGTTATAAAAAGAAGAGGGGATGCCACACAGTGGTAAACATGGCCTTGTCCCAACTTTTTAGAGATGTGTTGATGCCATGAAATTTTAAATCAACTTATTTTTCCATTAAAATTATAATTTTTTTCAGTTTAAACATTTGATATGTCATCTATGTTGTATTCTGAATTTGAAACTTCCACATCATTCCATTCTGTTTTTATTCACAATTTGTACAGTGTCCCAACTTTTTTGGAATCGGTTTGTAGGTTTTTACCTCCAATTGCAAGACTTTTTTTTTTTCTATTAAATACTATACAAATGTCGATTTTTGTTTGTTTGTTGCATTTACATTTTCAGTATAAGCATTTTTGTTTGTTTTATGTTCGTTAAACGTGAATGTTTACAATAAAATACAAAAAAATACTGCAATTCCATTAATATGTGGTAGCAGGAATCAGAAAATAAAAATAGAATAAGAAGTACGAGTTTTTCCTCTTATTTCTCCATGCTCAGAGGACCTAAATGACTGAATGAATGAATAAAGTTTATCCCTCACTGAATTTAAAACTATAAAGGAAAATACTACTTCCCCTCTTACGAGATCAAGGCAGTGCAACAGAACACTAAAGAGCAGATAACATTTGTGCAGTCACAAACATTTTCATCAACGATTTAGCAGGTTTAGCTTTTATTATAGAGGCACTCACTTCCTCACAGCATTGTAGAAATAACACACATTGCAAAATAACTCTTAAAAATACCACTAAATCAAAACAACAGCACGAATACAGAGGAATAGGCTTTTATCACACTTCCACATTCGAAAAGCATAAGTTTCATATAGTAGAGTAAATATACATCTTCTGCACCCGTCTCAATGGATGTGCCCACAGCACGGGATTTTTGTGATTTATATAATATATATATATATATTTATATATATATAATATATATATATATTTATATATATATATAAAGCAAGAATAAGCATTAAAAATAAGATTAAAAATAAATCAGATTATTCCTCTGGGAGTAACCTGAGCAGCAAGCTGCTATTCAGTAATCTCATGACATACATGGTAGTGCATCAGTATAAATAAACGGTTTTAATTATAGATGCTTATTGCAAAGTCCAACTAAGTTGCAATTTCTTCACAAAACTGGCGTCTGTCGATTGACAATCATGCAGGTGGAAATTCCTTTACGTAATGACCGGAGCCGGACTGACGACACGCAGAATGTGATAAAGAGTGCCATGAATGTGATGCAGGCTGTTCTGGGCCGCGCGCTGAAGATGTGCCCGCGGTTCAGAATGAAAACAAGTGGGCGCGGTTCACTGAGTCAGTCATATCGCGCGGCGTCCCTGCTGATTGGCTATCCAGATTCCACAGTTTCCAGGAAACATCTCCGAGAGCCTGCGCTTCGGGTCTACCTCTGTGCCCATATAAGGACGTAACACGTCCGTCCTCCTTTCCCCCTCATCCAATCAGAGCCCGCCAGTGACATTTGTGGACATAAACATGAACAGAGAGGAAAGCAAGGATGGAACCGGGCCACCGCTGTAAAAATGACGCATTAAGACACAATATTCTGAATTAATGCTCTGTTAAAAATATTCCAAAGAAAACAAGTGCTCTATATTACCCGCAACACTTCGAATTCAACCATATATGTGCATAAAGAGGTGTGGCTTTCAGCACACCAATGTGTGTGAAATTATTTAAATAGCATAATCACAGAGTACATTATCATTCTCAAAAAAAAGATGACGAATATGATGTTCATCACTGCACAAAATGCACGTGAAAAGCGTGTGCGGAGAACGTGATATAACAGTTATGTAATACCCAGCAAGTAACAATAAGCAGCATTTAAATGCGGTGCAGACTCGCTAAAGCTCAATGTAGTTGGCGGGTAACGTTATTCAAAAGCCATGGCATAATCATCGACAATGCGTTCGAAGAAAAAGTGGCGCCAAATGACGCTTCTATCCACAGCCATTGTGAGACACACACACGAAAATGACAGCTTAGCTCAAATCTAGCTCCGCATCATTATTTATCTCGTGCTTTCCAGTTCATGTTTGCTAACAACGTGTGAACGGATCAGTTGTGTATATAATCTCTCAAACACATAGTAATTGTAAACCGGACGTGGCCTCCATATATATAAAAAAAATCAGTCTATAACATCCACTTCCTCTTATCATATAATGACAGAACTGGGTTTCACTTTGTACAGTAAGGCACGTAAACAAAATCATATTTTTTGTATACTGCAATGAACTGCACAGATCCTTCATTACGCAAATAGCATGTTAGTTTCATATCCTATTTATCCTATCCCAAACTTAATAACAACATACAACAAATAGTGTATCGGTATTAACCAGTTTACCAAGTAAAATATGAATTTGCGCCAAAATACCGTAAAGTTTGATTGGACGCACGTCCTCTGACGTCAACAACAAAAGACATGGGAAGTGTCTCTTCCACCGTTTAAAAGTTGATCGGCACATTTCATTTGCTGTTCTACATAAGCACCATTAACGTTACACAGTTTCATTAAGAATTGTTTTAGCAACCTGTCAAAACAGAAGCGAGACCCATTTTCGGGTCACGACCCACTGGTCCAGAGAAGTGAGATATAATGGGATCTATAATGGGATCTGTTAATGTATGGAGCTACGTTAGTATGTGAAGCTGAGTGCTGAGATCAGACGCTCACGAACTCCTCCTCGTCGCACGTCTTCCCACGATATTAACGTACTTCATTACTCGCGGTGTTTTACTTCCACAATTATCACCGTTAAACGACGAGCTTGCTAGCGCAAATGCAGATTACAGTCGCAAAATTGCGCTACAATTTGACAGAACGACTAAACCACGATCAGAATGGGCGAGAAAAAAAATCTCCATCTTGAAGTCAATCCAACACAGCTGTTTTCGGGATTCTCCATTTTGGCTCCGCTCGTTTCCAGTTATTACGCACACGCACCGACCACACGCTTACATATAAAGAGTAAAATTATCAGCGAGCGTGTTTAAAATTGACAATATGATGAAATTAGCAAAATAGGTGCGACATCAGGCTTTCCGTCTCGGAAAAGGGGGGAAAACATCGCGTTCTCGTCCTCCATCTTGCCTCTCGATTTGTGTTCCTGGCTGTGCAGGGTAAGGTTAGCCCGCTTAGCTAACTGTTTACCAATGAAACGCCACAAAACACACAAACTACATTCGCTCGTGAAACCATAACATGCTTGTTTAAATTCCCAATGAGCACGGATAGGTGTTTTTTATTATTTAAACACGCCAACGGAAGCACGGCGGCTCGTCTCGTATCCTGTCCCTCGCTTACCAGGCTAACGCGGCTAACACATCATCCAAATAACCCTAAAGCCATTAATTTCTATAAATTTCTCCGCCATTTTACCACTTACCAGATCGTCAGGGTCGGTTCCGGATTGTTTATAAGGACTTCTCGAAGAGCTAGATGGACTCCAGTGGCTTAAAAGTGCGCATTCGTGGCTATTTCATGGATGTAGTTTGAAAGTGGCGGTCAGAGGCGGTTTTGGACACGCTCTTACCCCGCTTGCTCCGTTCGGTTTGTTGTTCCGATCACTCAGAGAAACCGCCGGTATAGAGCCGCCACCTGGTGGACAGTGGAGGGATTGCAGTGAGCTCGAGACTGACGTTTAGAGGTCGAGGCCCTTACGTGGAAAATGCTCAGTGCAGTAGACAGTCAGAAATGAACAATTTTATTATTAATAGGTAATATTTTCCAATAGGTTTGATTTTCTGGGGCATTTTATAAGGTTATTATATCTATCTGTACATTTGTTAAATACATTTAAGTTGTTTTCTTATCAGAACACTTTGAGCTATTGATTGTAAAAAAAATAATACAAAAGTATTTTAATAAATGCACAAACTATTATAACACTGATACATTTACATACATTTTTAATTATTAAAAATATATATAATCTGCTAAGTGCTTGGAAGAGCACTTACTAAATACATATAATGACCTATATAAAGTGAACTACACTAATGGGTAAACAGGTGGAAATTATTCAAAATATTATTCTAAGCATAATGGCTTTTCGCCTCACTTTCCAGTTTCTGAATTATAAAACTGACAGATCAAAGAGAAGGGAAAAGATCCACCGTGAATTCCACTTTTATTGTCAATATGATGGATGATTAAGTCATTATTAAAGGAATTATGACAACAGTAAGGTATCAGAATTAAATTTATGCATTTAGCAGACACTTTTATCCAAAGCGATTTACAGTGCATTCAGGCTAACATGTTTTACCTAACATGTGTTCCCTGGGAATCAAACCCACAACATTGCGCTGCTAATGCAATGCTCTACCACTTGAGCCACATAAACACTAGAAGACAAATGAGATTGGCTGGTGAAGTTTAATCAACTTTGAACATGATTAAAAGTGTCAAGCAATTATTGTTTTATAAGAAATAAATAAAAGATCAAATATAAGGTACACTGTAAAACATGATTGCCAAATTATTAACCACAATGGCAATGTTCATAAAAAAGTAGTCTACATAAAGGCACTAGGGTAATCTACATCAATCTGAGGCGGTGTATTTGAGAGGTATGAAGAAGTATATATATTAAAGATGCTTTTCCCTGCAATATATTCCAAGTTAAATTATGTAGTGTATCCCTGGCTTCATTAAAAGCAAACACACGAAAATGTACAGCTCATTATTTTGAGTTCTTCACGAAAAAATAAAATGTAATGTAATTTTATAAAAGTTAGCACATCTACATGTATATAAACACAGCTTAAATTTTACACATCTATGTCCAATTTTAGGAATGATTACATTCTGCCACTTTCAATAAACATCAGTGTTCTTTTGGCGTGCTGGTTTCTTTGTCTTTCAGGCATTGTATGTCTTTATCTTCTGCGTGATGGCAGCACAACAGATGGGACACTTGTTCAGGGATTCTGAACACTTCTGACAAGTGACCAGGTGTCCACAGGGAATGAAGACAATGTCAATGTCACTGTCCATGCAGACTTTACACAGTTTCTCCCTCTGGAGTTTCTCAAGTTTGGTCATGGGGTCCTCTGTAGAAGAGATGAAAGAAACAAACGCATCGTTAAAACAGCAATAACAGAATTAAATAACTCACCATAATATGAACAACAACAAGTGGTTTGCTGCTTATTTATTTTATTATTATCTTTTATTATTAATATTTCGAGATGTTCAAAAGCTGTCAATCTGCACGATGTGTGGAATATTATATTTTACATATATTATTAAACTTCATTTTATGCTACAATACACTTGAAGCATTTCGATGTTTTAAAAAAAAAATATATATATATATATATATATATATATATTTTTTAAGCAAAAACCTAAAGCAAAGCATGCCCTTTTTTGGAAAACTAAGTTGGAATTCACTTCATTTAAAAGTCCCTTGCATACAAAGCAGACTTTCAAAGAAAAATAAGAAAAGAAAAAGAAAACAAGCACTTGCCAGATTTCTCAGGCATGGCACTGATGTCTTCAATAAGGGCTTCTACTGAAGTATAACCCTTGGTGTTCTGACGTAATTTCTGCTGAACGGTGCGCTCAACTATGGTGTGGTCAAAACCCATATCTACAGCTTTACATGCAATCTCTGACTGCAGGACTTTCTGTGCAACTGAACACAAAGTAGAAATCAAATAAATATCTGAAGACAGGATGTTTCCAGTGTTACTGCAGACAGCAGTTATAAAAACTATGCTTATTGATTCATTGGATTTGAAAGTAAATTAAACTCCGAAATACTTACTATGCTCATCACTTGTAAAGCCATTCTGACTTGATCTCTGTGAGGGAAAATTACAAGCATGTTAGACTACTCATAGAGCACACTATATATCTAAGAATAAAAGTTTATTGACTGTTTTCATTCTGAAATCTATCCATTCAATTAGGTTGTCACGATCCCTCAATTAAATTTGAGTACTCGATAAAAAAAAAAAAAAAAATCCATGATTGCATTTTGCTCAGGTCATTCCATGCAAAGCATTATAAGACCATTTTCTAACGCTGCACGAAAAATTTAAACCATTTAAAAATCATAGAGCATAGTGCTATTGTGAATTCACAAAGGCTGTATTTCAGTTAAATAAATATATGCGCTGTGGATTTAATATGCGCTACGGTTACGGGCATCTCAAAGCAGCTCCGTTCACAGTAAATGCTGCTCCACACAAACATTCATCATTTACATGCACGGACCGTCTCTAACGCCATCTTTATACATGTGTTCATTGCCACTTCAAAATAAAAAGTAAACCCTCGCTCTGAGTTTGCATGTTTTGATGTCCACATGCTCTACTTCAAGAAATGACAGTGGCTGCAGTATTTCTATCATAAAGAAGTGGTCAAATTTTAAAGAATAAATGGACATTTGATATCATTAAATGTTTAGTCAATATTAAACAAGGATTAGGTTGTGCTGTAAAGTGTAAAAACTATTTACAATGTACACAGGTATTTGATATAATACATAATGTACATAAGTTGTGATTATAGGCTATTTTTACATTATGTATTTTTACGCTTTTGTTCAATAAAACCATGATTACTTGCTTTTGATATTTTATTTGAACCCTTTATTATTGCCTCACTGCTAATATATAGGTATTTTAAGTAATTTTAAAGTCACTTGGGTCTATTTTATACCATATAAAATGATCAGATTACTTTATTTATCGTCAAAATAATCATAAGTGACAGTCTTACATTCAGCACAATAACTTGAGTACACATGAATGTGTAAAGTACAATTAATGACTCACTGAATGGTCTCCGTTTGGATCTCCGTTTGGATATCTCAGCTGCACACTGTTGACATATTCTTCTCCTTTTTCTGCTTGAAGGAAACTGCAGCTGGGGGTCAATTAGAATAATTTCACAATTAGACACCACTTTTTTCATCATGGTTTATGCTTGCCTCATATGATATACATCTAAAATATACTGATAAATATGATTTATTTTATACGGAGCCCCACACATGACACACAGGAAAAAATTAAGGCTAAATCGTGTGCACGATTTACTAATTTGTTCCCTCGATTTGCTAAAACGTGTGCACGATTTACTAATTTGTTCCCTCGATTTGCTAAAACGTGTGCACGATTTAGCAAATCGAGCGAACGCAATAGTAAATCGAGGGAACACAATAGTAATCGTGTGCACGTTTTAGTAAATTGAGAGATCGAACTAGTAAATCGTTCGCACAATTTATTTATTTTTTTCTTGCATGTCATGTGCGGGGCTCCGTAATTTTAAGTGCGTGTTTAGAATCAAGTTTTAGAAATGATTAAGAACAGTTCAATCAAACATAAAAAGGCAAGATTTTAAAGTATGATTTTTTTTCTTCAGGGATACACAATATATCAGTAGCATATCAGATAATATAAGAGACTATAATTTATAACTTATAATTTCAGTTAATATTGGATATATTTATGCCTTTACTCAACGTATGATGAAAACTAACTTATTTGTTTAAATGACCTTTATGACACTTACAACGTTATCTCTAGTGAATCATGAAACCAATAACTCTATAAACGTACAGTATGAAAATGGATATTACCATTAACAAAAAATAAAAACAAATGTTAGTTGACAAACATGAAACTTAAAATTAATTATATAAAAAAACTTAACCTGAAGTACTAAATTAATTAAAACTAAAATGAAAAAAAATAAAATAAATAAAAATCACAAAAACACACTAAATGCTTAACTAATATTAAAGTGAAAACTATTAATATTATATAAATTATATTAAAATAATACTGGTACATTTCAACATATTTTGACTCCCAAATTCACATTTTAATGACCAATTTCATTTTTTTTATGTTTATATATATATATATATATATATATATATATATATATATATATATATATATATATATATATATATATATATATATATATATATATACACACATATATAAAAATACTACAGCATTATTATATTCTACTTCTTTATCCTTAACAAAACAATTTTTGACATCAGCCAGAATTGTAATAGTGGTGCTTTCCTAACTCTCTTGTTGCTTTTAGAGCTTGACAGCAGCTGTTACCATATACATTCATTATATGCAGAAGAACAGCCTTGACGTCAAGTCAAATTTTCTGGTGAACATGCAAATGCACCACAGTGTCTCAGTATAAAAGAAAGTATTCACCCTGGATAGTGCCTGGCATGCTCCTCCCAAGGGTCTTCTTCAGGCCTCCAGGTCTTCAGTCCTCCTCCACATCGAAAGCAGAGCACACGGTCCTGTTCTCCTATAAGATCAAACAACACAACAGTTTGTTCACTGGTTTCCAACAGTGTGCTGCAAGGATGACATTTTTAAAGGCCAAAACCCAGAAACCTAGAAAGGTGGGTTTATTTGTGAAGACCATCATGATGAACAAAACTTTTAAGAATCAGGAACTTTTGTTGGTGACAGTTTTTTTTTTCTGCAATAATCCAAAAGAAAGTGGGGAAATCCTATTGGGTTTTTGTTATGGGAACTAGGGTGATGCTAACTTCCAGTTTAGCCGATGTGTAACCCTAGACCACAAAACCATGTCTTAAGTCGCTGGGGTATATTTTTAGCAATAGCCATAAAAACATTGTATGGGTCAAAATTATTGATTTTTCTTTTATGCCAAAAATCAGTTTCATGAAGATATTTAGTAAATTTACTAACATAAATATATCAAAACTTAATTTTGATTAGTAATTGCATTGCATTGCTAAGAACTTCATTTGGACAACTTCAAAAGCGATTTTCTCAATATTTAGATTTTTTTTGCACCCTCAGTTTCCAGATTGTCCAATTATAATAAACAATACATCTATGGAAAGCTTATTTATTCAGCTTGCATATGATGTATAAATCTACATACATACATACATCACTGTGCTCTATTCTCCATATATATATATATATATATATATATATATATATATATATATATATATAAAACAAAGTTCTCTAAAAGCTAGTTGTATAAATAACTGAATAAGCTTGGAGAATGATTACAGTAGTTACCTGTGCTGTAGAAACCGGCTCTTGCCAGTCTCTCAGGGTCTATGGGATGTTGTCTGTCTCTGAAGCTTTCAAGACGCCCCTCAAAAGTCTCCATAGAGGGTCTTTGCCCATTCACCCTGGGTCTAGGTGTTTGCAGTGGCACATTGCCCACATCGTGGCCCAAGATGAAGAAGCAGTTTGGGTAGTGCTTTGCATGTTCACCCCAGGCATCGTCACCTGGCTCCCATCCTGCCAGCTTCTGCCCACAACAGAAGCACTCCACAATGTCTTCTGTGCCCAAGTAATACATTCCTGCTGCTGCCAGGTCTTCAGGCTGAACTGGAGCGCTTGCAGGCCAGTTACTGAAAGTATTCAGCCGAGCTTCCTCGCTCTTCATGTATGGCTTATTGGGATAAATGGTCTGATCCAGCACCTCTCCCGTGCGGAGCTGGAACTCCCTGGCTTCGGCCTCTTCGTCGTAATCAGGGCTTTGAATGAAGTTGGAGACTCTCAAGCCGTGAGCACAGCTGAGGAACTTGCAGTTGGGCGATGCTTGCTGATGTCTGTTCAGTGGGGTGTCCCCTCGGTTCCAGTCCTCCACTGTCGCATGGCAGCTGAAACAGCACACCCTGTCTGCCTGACCTGTAAAATAAAAGCCTGCCCTGGCCAGACGCTCGGCTGAAAATTCTTCAGAACGGGGGAAGCGCTGGAAGGAATTCACACGATTATAAATGGATGACCATCCATCATCAGCAACAATTTCACCATCTTGACTTGACTGGGCCATTATTGCTGTAACCAAAAAAAAAAAGAACATTGTCAATTAAATACAAATATGTATACATTAGCAGTTACAACGTTGGAATAATTAAGAAAGGAGTCTCTTATGCTCAACAAGACTATAAGATTGTAGTCTCAGCCTCTGACTTCACACCCACGGACCGTTGGCTAAACATCTGACGCCTATGGCACGCAAAAGTGGAAACACTTCAGGAATGTCAAAGTCATCATTGAATTCTACAGGATTTCCGGGAGATACGTGTGTAGCATTCTTTAACTTTCTGCCTGGAAACAAAACCCCCTCACGAAAGAAGAAAGCCGTAGTGTTTACAACTGTGATAATGAGCACTTATCAGGATCAAGTAAACAATGGAGTTTAAAAAGAATGTGAAATATTAAAAGCTCGAGGCATAGAATCTTTAAAATACGTCCGAGAGTTTTTCCCACCTGTCTGTTTTTGTGGCAACATTTCCACACCTCGAAACGTGACGATGAACGAAACAAATTGTGATTGGTTGTTGGACATGTCAGTCAAACGGACTCATGGGCGGGCCTTGGCCAAAGAAAGCTGCCATGGATTTCAGACCTTCAGCTTGACTGAAGATTGTGAAATCTTCACAAATCATTTTCAAATAGCCTACTGATTTGTTGCTCAATTTTCATCAGTCACTGGTGCTCAAATATAAATAATTCTTCTCATCAATGTAATAATTTCTGCTGAACATTTTTGTGAAAACCATCATACCTTCAAGTTCAATGAAAATAATTTATTTGCAATCTTGCGTAACATTATAATTGTCTTCTACTGTCACTAATTCATCCTCTCTAAATAAAATTATTATTATTACTATTATTATTATTAAATCTTAACCCAAACTTTTGAATGGTAGTGTATCATGGTTTCCACTAAAATATTAAGCAGCACAACAGTTTTCAATATTGATAATAATAAATGTTTTTTGAGCAGCATATCAGAAGGATTTCTGAAGGATCATGTGACACTAAAGACTAAAGGACGCAAAAAAAAATTGCCTTTTGTCACAATAATAAAACACACACACACACACACACACATACATGCATACATACATACATACATACATACATACATACATACATACATACATATATATATATACATATATACATATATATATATATATATATATATATATATATATATATATATTAATTTTACTCAATAGGTTCTGAAGAAAACAATGCTAACAACAAAATACCAAAAATAATTCAATTAGTATATTTTTAAATTTTCTAAAGCAATGTTTTCAAATAGTTAAGTCTGGTTGTTAGGTTGCTGATATGTGGTTGCTCAGATCAATACAATCAGGCAAGAATGATCAATAATAGTGATTCTCGCTTTTGTGTAATTATTGCAAAGTTTTAAAAACCTTTATCTTGTTCAGAAATGCTGTTACTAAGGAGGTCATATGTCATTTCCACGACAATGGTCCGATATCAAATTGAGTCACCAGAACATAGTGAACCTGAAGGGCTGATCAGAACATTCCATAGCTTCCATGAAACCTCCTGTGTGTTGGGTTTACATTGTTTGTGCATGACTCACATCCACCAATGACACACACTGAATGGATATCTACAGTCTTTGAACAAGGATTGCAAAGCCATGAATGATTTAAAAGAATCCAAAAAATTGTAACCGTGAGAGTTTTTCTGAGTTCCTGTCACTTTAAGATAAAGAGGCTGTCAGTCACGTCTCAAGCTAGTGTAAGGTGATATAACATCCACCCTGGTTCTCACTGCTCAAGAACATTTAAGAACTGTTTAATCTGTCCCGACTACACTTACATGGAACTACCTTAATCATGATCTTGCATCATGTGGTTGTACATCATATACACTACAATTCAAATATCTTATGCAACATCTTTTTGTAATCGAGTGGAATGACTGCACCTTATGTCCACACATCTTGACATGATCATGACAATCAGTAACATTATCACACCTTTCTACACATCACAGCATTCCACTGCAAGAGTCAAAAGTTGTCCTGCCCAAAACATAACTATCAGAAAATTCCTAGAAACTTGGAGGACTATTTTTTCTGCTACTTTCATTTTATATCTTAGCATTTGAAATGAAAGGAAATTACACTTGAAAAGCACTGAAATAACTTTCCATCCTGAATTACGACTAACTTCCAATTATAGAATTGCCCTGTTAATACTCTGTAAAAATATAATCAAGGAAAACAAATGCATTGCATGCATGTAACGTTATATACATCTAGATCCACACACACGCGCATATCCATCTAGTTCCAAGTTCCAGCTGGTTCCAACAAAGGCCTTAAACTTGAAAACAATTATGCTACAAAAGGTTTACTAACAACAGAGATCTGCGTGTGGACCTCATTGCTCACAACGGTAATGCGTCAAGTTCAAATGTTTTCGGTTTGACAGTCCTTGTGTTACAGAGTAGACTGAAAAGCTTTCACTTTCCTTCATTTGCGATCAAGGCAGGGAAAACATTCAAAAGGAGGCCGCATCGAAGAGCACGGTCGGGCTTTGACCTTAACTCGACAATCAGGCTAGGATTAACTACAGCGCACTAGCGTTAGCATGAGCTAGCATTCCGCGATGTCATAAACCTTATCGTCTGCTTACCTTAGGTCAAGAAACGCGTTATTAACTCGAAATCAACTCCAGTACTTGAAATATTTCAATCTTCACTCCGTTCTGCCCTTGTTCGAAGCAAATTAATGTGTTCCAGGCGACGCAGAGGGTGGAAACAATGTAAATACGTCAGTTTACAATGGGGGCGGACCCGATGTAGGAATTGATTGATGATTGGCTGCTGTTTGTATTATGAATATTAATTAAATGGGACTCTCCAGTACAATTCCCAATTCAAATGTTTCATGAGTTAACCTTTGCATTAGTAAGATTCGTAGTTTCATGTCATTTGGAAAGTGGGTTGGAATTTTTTTTACATTTTACATTTTTTTTATTTCGCTTTGTGTACCAGCTTACATGAATTTTTCTATCGTTACAAGAAAGCCAACCACAACATTTTTTATTATACCCTAAATATCATAAATGTGAAGACAGGGTTCCTACGCAGTATGAACTTATTTTCCAGACATAGAAAAGTGTGGATAAAAGAAAACAGACAATCCAAAATTTTGTTTCCAGAATATTGTTGACCCTATTTTGTTTTATAAAATATAAAATGTAGAAAAATAAATTTTCTCCTACAAGCAGAGTATTTTCATGGCAGATAAAGTCTCATTCCATTCATGAAAATAGTTGTTTTTTTTAAATATATAATTGAAGAAACAAAAATGTGGACCTGTGTCTTATAAATTGAGATTAAGATAAATTAAAACAAACATTCAAACTGAACTTTTCTTCAATCAGACTAGTAGTGGTGTTAGTAAGTATACTGAAATTGTTAAAAATGCAATGATAACAGCCATTCTGCAGGACTGGAGGTACTGAGTATCAGATCGATTCGGTTTTTCAACAACTCTACAGTCTGTCACATTGATAACCACGGCAAAGGATGGCTCCAAAAAAAAAAAAAATCTGATCTAAAAATAGATCATGGACTGTAATTGCGCAATGACATTTTTTTCATATAATTACTTTCATTGTTTTCCTTTTATTACTAATCTTTTTGTGACAGCAATTTTTATCTAACTGAAAAATATGTGACAGCTACATGCGGTTTATTGTGTTATTTACTTAATTATTATTAGCATTAATAATTAATTTAATATTTTTCAAATAGCTAAAATAGTGAAATAGTTTCAATAGTTTTTGCTATGGTACCAAGAACTGTGCAGTTTTACTGTTATTGGTACAAACTACTGAAAAATTGGTACTGTGACAACATTACTTTATTATGAAATTGTAAATTCAATATTGTGAAATTAACCTTTAATTGTTACTACTTTAAATATTTTCACACAAAAAAAATGTGCTGAAAAAAAAATCGACAGAGAAAAATATGCAATTTTGAAATGGAAAATGTGTAGCAATTTACAGTGTGTGCTCTATATAGCCTATGGCACTATTTGCATAAGCTGATAACAGAAGCCCATATTTTTGTCATAGCCATTCACATTTAACTTTTGTGGTTCACATCCCGTTTCCATTACTTATTTCTACTACTGTTCTTGTGGCTCGGTATTAGAGCATTGTGTTAGCAGCGCAAAAGGTTGTGGGTTCATACTGTAAGTCCCTTTGGATAAAAGTGTCTGCTAAATGTATAATGTAATGTAACTAGAAACTTGCACCCAGCTACATTTCCACATTCAAAAACTGTATTATACATGTATCTTGATCATTTGATCAATATTATAGTCTGAGCATTCGTGCAACCTGAAACCAGGTAAACTAATGGTTTTGCATATCTGGGTTACACATGTGAAGGGTCACACATATATTCATATGTGGCGCATACATTTTATGTGATTTTTTAAAAACTGACTGAACCTCTTCTGAATATAATCATATGTAACAAATGTGACTGCAAGCAAGATTCTAGAAATACTACTAGAATAAACACATTTTCATCTAAACTTAGCGATGGTCACAAGTGGAATCCATGAGAATGGAAATGTTGGATCCTCACAATCTATCACCTGTGTTCCTCATTTGTGAGATTCTTAATGAAGTGTCTGTTATATTAATAAATAAATGGTTGAGAACACTGGTTCCTCATAACTACACCCTGAGACTGGTTGATACAGGATTTGAACATAGAGAGGCGGACCACTTCCCAAAATGTAAGAATGGCATGAGATGAGGTATTTCCATGTTCAGTGTTATAAGATACCGTCATGGGGAATCGTGGCAAACTGTAGTTTAGTGTCTGAGGAAGTTATCTTTACCACTACCCTATTTACACGGTGAAACTTTTGCTGACAAGCTAGCGGCACTGCATGACACATTCATATGTTTTTTTTTTTTTTTAAATGTGTGGTCAGCATTTCCCTTGTTAGTAACCTAGAACTAGAATATTTAACAGCAGTTGTTGAAAGAAGTCTGCCTAAATACATATACAGTGTCGAATGGCCAGAAGCTCGAGTAGTAAAAACTTAGAACTACTAGCTGAATGAGAAAGAATAAAAGAGCATCTTATAATTGTATAATATATACTACAGTTCAAAAGTTATGGTCAGTTTTTAAAACTTTATGGCCTTTATATGCTCATCAAGGCTGCATTGATTTGATCAAAAACAGTGAAAACAGAAACATACTAAAATGGACAATTTAATAATGTTTAAATAATAATTTACATCGATTTGTATATTAATATATTTTAAAAAGTAATTTATTAATGTGATAGCAAGGCTGTATTGTTACCAGCTCTTACTCCAGTCTTCAGTGTCACATGATGCTTCAGAAATCTTTCAAATATACTGATTTGCTATTGCTGCTCAGTAATTTTGTGGAAACCATGATACATATTTTTCAGATTCCTTGATAAATAAAAAGTAGAAAAAAAAAAAAAACAGCATCTATTTGAAATAGAAATCTTTTCTGAACATTATAAATGTATTTACTGTAACCTTTCAATATCAATTGATTCATTTAATGCATCCTTGCAGATTAAAATGAGTAATTTCTTTTGAAAATCTTTGTGTTTCCAAACTTTTGGATGTTAACGTACAGGATGGGCTCATTTCTGTATTCATTTATCTTTTAAGACAACACTTATACTATATGACAGCAACAGTCAATTTTATTCAATTATGGTACATATGGTATCGTGATTTTCACACAGGGATACAAAACTAGAAATTACATTTTAAGTCGCTAACAAATATCACAATCTGCTTTAGGTTTGACAGAAATAAAGCATTAATGGCTGAAGTTGACAAATAATAATCAGAATGTTATCTAGAAGTCTACAATAAAATGCACGGAAAATGTCCAACTTATCAAGTCATGAGATTTTAAACTGTCAAAAAGTGAACGTTGACCTCAACATAATTCTTCTCCTCAGCAATCATCTTTAAAGCTTCTTTCTTTCAAATACAGTCACAAACAAGTATTCATCATACTTGAAGAGCAGCTTAATTGAACACTTGTTTCAACCCTCTACGATCCGTTTCAACACCGATCCCAAGCCACCTTTAGCCACTTGTAGAGGCGTCATCGTTTCCTTGTTCTCAATGTAGATGCTGGCACCATGTTCCACAAGGAGTTTTGCAGCCTCTGATCGCTCCTCGTCACATGCAAGATGACTGTAAAACCAATGAAAAGCTCATGCAGGACTGCTCTGAGGAAGCATTTATACATAATTATGAGCCAATTATGAGCGGTTCTACTTACAGTGGTGTGTTTCCTTCAGAGTCCTGAATGTTGGTAGAAGCACTCTCTTTTAAAAGAAGCTGAATGAGTCTGTAGTTGCCCTTGGCAGATGCTCGGTGTAGAGGTGTGGATTTCAGTTTATCTGTTGCATTAGGATCTGCTCCATTTTCCAGCAAAATCTGGGCTATCTGTTACAAAAAAAAATAATAATTATAAAAAACAAAAAACTTTAATATAATGATTATAAAGATTTAATATATTATTAAAATAAAAGCTTCCTGAAAAAAATTCACTTTCATTGAAACTTAGGGGCAGTCCGAAGTGGAATTCATGAGAATGGAAGTGCTATATCATCACCATCAATCAGCTGTGTTCCTCATTTCTTCAGCGTTTCTGAATGAAGTGTCTGTTATATTAACACATTTAATCTAAATGGTTGAGAGTACTGGGCCCTTAACTGAACTTGGGAAAAAGTGCTAGCAAAATAAAGTATTTCAAGTTAGTTAATCGATGATTCAGTGATGTTCTCATCCAGTTCAGCTCTCTTTCAATAGTGCCTGTGCAATCAGTCAAGCGGCGCTAACTAAGCAAGCCAAAGGGGACCGCGACAAGGAACCAAAACTCCACTGGTGGCAGAAACGGAGAAAAAACCTTGGGAGAAACCAGGCTCAGTCTGGGGGTGGGTGGGCGTTCTCCCCTGGCCTCTCCACTAAAATGTTTCATATTTTAATTTTGCATTCTACCTTTGATAAAACTGTGCTGTTAAGTTTTGTGAAGGAGGGCCACTGGTAGGAAGCTTTTTAGCTGTGTTTATGATTAACAGTTACTACAAACTATGTATTTTAGGTATGGAAATTATGTATTTTGAGTTGTGCTACTTTACGTGCTACTTTAGGCACCACTTTAACCACCAACCAACCAACCACACCACAACCCCGCGTCTCGCCCACACTGTCCTCTTTTTGGAAAACTAAAATATAGTCACCCTGATTAAATGACGCGGTTACCTGGTGATTCGATCGGATCGTTATAGATGTCAGGGTATTTCACATTTGGCTGTTCAGTTGGACAATTTCTCCAACAAAAGGAAAGTAAGGAAAAGAAGCACTGATATAGACCAATTAAATTTAGTTTCTCTATATATCTTCTCCTCTCAGGTTCACATAAGGTGGGGAAATAATCCTTTGACATGGTTTAAAATAATAAATTAATATGTAATGAATGTTTCCTGCCAGTGCGTATTTCTCCGTGTACACTGCACTCCACTTTTGTGTCCTTAAATGCTCGTTTTGTCGGGGGTCGACAGGTTATAAAAACATAGTTCTGGGTTTTCTAGCTTGTTTACTGTACACCTTGTCACGCAGCAGCATATTTGTTTTTGTTGTAAGCCAGAAATGTCAAGGAGGCAGCTTCCCAATATACAAAGTCAACAGATCGAGATGGATGGATTGGATAAAGATTCCTTACTATTAGAGAATGCTGAACAACGATGCAAGTGATCAAATGAAACTTAATTCATACAAAGTGGCTGGGTATCAACCAGCTGCCACAAGATTACATTTCCATATATGATTTTCTTCTATTTGTGTTGTGAGGGCTTCCAAAAGTTTAATGCAAATCACTATATAATAAATCTACAGCGATCAAATACTAAGCCACATCTTATTTTGAGTTGTTTCCCATACCTGCACATGCTTATTCGATAACCGTTTTATTCCTATTTGGGTTTATGTATATACTTTATTTATCATTTTCGGCTATTAAACTATTTGTCATGATTTTAAATCTGCATTTAACCACAACAAATTTAAAAGATTTGCTGAATTCTGATTTTGTAGTTTTTGTAGATTTAAAATTAAATTATTATAATCTTATTTCAAGTGATTAAAGGTTTAGAAAAACTGTCAGTAATCAGCATTGAGAACTACTGTAAGGTTAACCCTGCCTGGTTTAAAAAAAAATTATTAACAATTGAAAAGTAATCAAAACATAATCAAATGTAATCAGTTACATTTATAAAGTAATAGAATTAGTTACACTACTTATTACATCTTAAATAGGCTAAGTTGTAATCTGTAACCTATTATGTTTCCAAAGTAACCTTCCCAACACCCCTTAAATAAAACTTATTTTACCCCAACCAAAGGTTAGTCCAAAATAATAATAATTTGTCGAACGGTCATTTGATCTCATATGATCTAAGGGCCTGCAATAATGTGTTGAACTGAACGGTGTTAACTAATGAAAGTGCTCTCAACTAATCATTTCAACCGTGTGTGTATATATATATATATATATATATATATATATATATATATACATATACATATATATACAGTACAGACCAAAAGTTTGGACACACCTTCTCATTCAAAGAGTTTTCTTTATTTTCATGACTATGAATATTGTAGAGTCACACTGAAGGCATCAAGGGCTATTTGACCAAGAAGGAGAGTGATGGGGTGCTGCGCCAGATGACCTGGCCTCCACAGTCACCAGACCTGAACCCAATCGAGATGGTTTAGGGGTGAGCTGGACCGCAGACAGAAGGCAAAAGGGCCAACAAGTGCTAAGCATCTCTCGGGGAACTCCTTCAAGACTGTTGGAAGACCATTTCAGGTGACTACCTCTTAAAGCTCATCAAGAGAATGCCAAGAGTGTGCAAAGCAGTAATCAAAGCAAAAGGTGGCTACTTTGAAGAACCTACAACATGACATATTTTCAGTTGTTTCACACTTTTTGTTATATATATATATATATATATATATAATTCCACATGTGTTAATTCATAGTTTTGATGCCTTCATTGTGACTCTACAATTTTCATAGTCATGAAAATAAAGAAAACTCTTTGAATGAGAAGGTGTGTCCAAACGTTTGGTCTGTACTATATATATATATATATATATATATATATATATATATAAAATAAATATTTCATGTAATAATTTAATATAACTCCGATTAAGAAAATACAAAGCTGGAAATGTTGAAGCTACCTCATATAGGTTTTTGGATGCTGCGTAGTGTAGTGGGGTGCAACCATTCTGGTTCACAGCGTTCAGCTGAGCTCCTTTGGATATTAAGGATCTGACAATTTCTTCTCTCCCAGCAGATGCTGCTATATGAAGAGGAGTCCAACATGCCTGAAATGATATAAAAGTGTAAAGAACTCCACCAAGAGGATCTGCAGTGAATGACAAAGTGTCAATAGTGCTACTATCTGGACATGTATAAAAAAAAATGTCATGTTATAATTCCACATCTAAATCAATTGGAGATAAGCAATAACGCTGAGAGGAAAGTTTTTTTTTTTAATACAATAGCTTTAAGTGATGCAGTGCGAGGTTCTGGACTGAAGCAGGACACACTGCTGACTCACATCATCTTTGAGATCCACATCTACGCCAAGATCCAGCAGAAACTTCACGACAGCCACATGTCCAGCTGAACAAGCCCAGTGCAGAGCAGTCCTGCTGTCCTGTAAGAAGGAAGCATTCGTTCAGAGCATGTTCAATAGTTCACGCTTACATATAATTAGCTGAGGTATGGAATGCGTATTTGGCGTGTTGTCCGGGGAAGGGCTCCGAGCTGGGGAAGGGCCCGAACCTAGAGTACCAACCCCTTCTATTTATAAAGTGAACTTGAAGTGAGGAGATGGGGTGGAGGAGGGATGCTGGTGAACCGTCAATGGATAGAGGTAAGTCAGCGATATTTATACTATGGGATTGATTACTTGATTATGGTCCACCTGTGTTGATTAGGCTAAGTATCTGACGCGCTCCTCTCGAATCTTATTAATAAAATTACATTTAAACTCGTGACAGACCGCTATCTCCGAATCAATGGAGAGACTTCAGTATAGCATCATGCTAACCGCTGTGTGCGCGCACCGACACGTCCCACTGAACATTACCTGGTCTGTTTTGGTCGCTAGTGAGCTGTCAGACAACACGCATTTTTTAAGTTCTTCAAACTTTCCAGTATAAGCTAAATTACAGATTTCTACATTTGATACTCTTCCCTCCATCTCAGACTTTGGGGAGCACAAGTGCGACAATCTAAATGGCCCCGCCTCAACCAGACAAGCTGCAATTTCATTGGATAAAACAACTCACTGAGGCGCCGAAGAGTGGTGCCTGATTAAAAGAATATACAAGAACTAACAAACGTACCTAAAGTTGTAATAAAGCTGGCTGAGTACTTCATTTGGCTTATTTTGTAAGTAATATATATATATATATATATATATATATATATATATATATATATATATATATATATATATATATATATATATAATTAGCCAGTGTAGCCCCAATTTTTTATATTTAGAAACTTTAGATTCTATAAATTCTTTATATGTAGATATATATGTAAAATAATATGTTTTTGAAATGATTAACGTTACCCTAAAACTTTATTGTGGCTTTTTATTACATTTTGGTACCAAGTGCAAATAAGTTTCACTTTTTTTTTTTTTTTTGTACTTTGGCTTCAAAAATGACCAAAAGATCATATGATGCATACATACTACATACTACAAACATATGATAACGCATTTTCCCTTCTTTTCTTTCCTTTCCTTTCTTTTTTTTAATTAATCGTGTTACGATTTTACTCAGTTAACTTACGTATGCATAAATGCAAATAAGAAAATCCAACCCAATAAAAAAAGGTAATGTAAACACACTAGCCAATTTCTTTGTGTGTGTGTGCACTTTAAGTATTTATTTGACTTATTTATGCACTTAAATTTGCTCTTTGTCATCCTGTTCAACGTTAGTCCTGCAGCTGGGAACTTAGAAAGAGGGGGTAGTTTTCCGGCGGAACAATAACGGTGAACACACACATTTGAGTAAATTTGAGAGTGAAATATCATAATTCTGATATTTTTACACGCAATACCATTCTTTTCCAATTGGGCATAAACTACGACTAACGTACATGTGATTTTCTTGCATACCGCAATTTTACGATGCGCAGCTTTTTTTCATCTGGCGCGTGACTATATATATTTATTATTATTAGTTATTTAATATTTATGTTTTAAATATTTATTTATTTTATTTCTGTAGTTTGGATTTTAATTTCGAGATCGGTGAGGTGACCGTTCAGTAGCATGGCTTTAACGGCGGTGAGTGTTCTCTGGTGTCAACATTCATCTAAACGCTTATGCCAATATATTTCCTAACTGTGCTCATCGATTAAATCTGCTCGGAGCTGATCAGGACTTCAGGACTCTAGTTGATCAGTCGTGCAGATACTCGGATGAATTCGTCAATATCTATTATGACTGTATGGATAAGAGAAGAAGGGTATGCTCATCTCATGCTTGGAAATGGACTGCCAGCCTGTGCATGGTATGCTACAACGTACACATCATATTTTAATTCATAATAATAATAATATATTTTCCTATTGTTTAATCAAATGCTTTTTTTATGTATATATAACAGAACAAGCAACTCAAATGACTCTGTTGGTGGTTACAGCTGGCTCAGTGAAATTTAATACTAACAAACAGAGATTCTTCAACCAGAATTTCTTGATAACTGCCCAAGCCTCTCCTAACAGTGAACAGCCGGTGTGGAAGATTGCAAGCGACTGTTTTCGCTTTCAAGACCGGGCGAACTGAATTGTAGCTAATCTTTTTTATTATTATTTTTTTTTTCCAATTTAAGTGCGTTCTGTAAATATGAACATTCACATCTGAACTGTTTCTAATATGGAATACCACACAATTGGAGTAGAAAACAATTTTACTTGTTCTCAGTAAATATTACATACAGTGAACCACAAAAGCAAGCAAATTCACAATTTCTCAATACAAACATTTACTGCTGTGTAGCCTTGCTTGTGGTGATCGGAAACCTGAGGGCCGTGGGGAAAATAACTGCTGATTTTGTTTGCTTAAGGGCGAGTTGTTTAACAATGGCTAAAAATCTCTGACAAAAAGACTAGTGCAAATGACAAAATAATTATAAATAAAATACACATTCTAGAAAGAGACATTTGGTAACTCGAGAGATAAATTACAGTGCCTGTACAGATCACGCTTTAAAAAATAAAAGGGCTAAAATAAAATGTAGTTTTGACCAAATACATTATAATACAGAATACAACAATAACAAGGTACCTCAACCATGAAATTCATATTCTTTTTTTTTTTTTTTACCTTTTTACATTAAGTATTGAAAACTGTTTTTAATGACATATTACCAAATATACTAAAAGCCTGCAGAAGTGGAATTTGTAACAGAGAAGAGACAATCAGACACAACAGTAAAATGAGTGGTTTGAGAAAAATCAGACGTGAAAATACACTATAGATGTACTATAAACTTTACCTCTTGCTTAAGAGGTGAAAAACTTCCTAAAATGTTCCCTTCATTTCAGTTAAGTGTAATGAACCGCACAAATGAGCATTAAACAACTTGCTAGTCATCTTAACTTGTCTTGAGTCAATCCATGAACATATCTATACGTGTCAATTAGTACTCAAAACATTGTGATTCTGTGACACCTTTCTACAACCAAAAAATAAAAAATAATCTCAAGTAAATTAAAAACCATTGTTTGTAATCATTATAAAAGACACGTATTCCTTAAGCACTGCACCCCAATAAACAAAACAAAAAGTAAATTCAAGAACATGGTTAGTAACCATTATAAAGTCCTTAACATGAATGAAGCACAGGAATCTAATTCTAATTTTCAGCCAATAGGGAATCAACATATACATAGTAACCAATCAGAAGGCACAGAAACATCACTGTATATATATGACTTGCCTCTACAAGGAGGCGGAGCTCTGCAGTGCAATGACTTCACCTCAGCTAGCAGTTTGTGTTATTTAAAATTCTATTAAACCAAACAAGTGAACAATTTAACAAAGAAACATTAAAAACAGATAGCACAATCAATGTGATGGCAGTGTATCGCTGTAGTATGGAAGAAATCCTTTTTTTTTTTTTTTTTTTTTACAAGAGACTCCTTTTGAATGCTAAAATGATAAATTAGTGGATACTTAATGCTGGATAAGATAAATATTGTCCTTTACCCAACAGTTCTCAAGCTAATCAGCTACGACTTACTTGTAAACTATTTCACAGCAGAGAGACTACAGAGCTTCACAAAGCCCAGGAATAAAAACACACAGATCAATAGCTTATCAACATTGTTCATCTTTGAAAATGTGTGCGCATCACTACGCAATGGGCAGTCACGGTGAACAGTTGTATTTAACATTTATTGATAAAAAGTAATGTTTCACGGTGAAGAGCTGATGAAGATTTCTTTGGTCCTACTTGTGGCCATACATTCTTTCGATGTCGTTGAGATAGTGGTTCTTGAGCTCCTTCCTCTTGAGTTTGAATGCGTCCGTCACCAGACCCGTTTCAGGGGTCCAAGGCTCCGGACTCAGATGGACCATAACTGGTATTTCAAAACGCTGGAGTTTAACTAGAATGATGGAAAGGCGATAAGAGGACATATTCTAAGTCCACAACATTTTATACAACTCTATATTAAGTACATTAATATTCAAATGTTTTTAAAGTCTCTTATGTTCAGCAAGGCTGGATGTATTTGATCAAAAATTCAGTAAAGCTGTAATAATTTGAAATATTACTATGTAAAAAGACCTGTCTTCTATTATATATAATATCAAATGTAACTTATTCTGTTATGCACAGCTAAATTTCCAGTATAATTACTCCAGTCTACAGTGTCATGTGATCCTTCAGAAATCTTTCTAATATGCTGATTTGCTGCTCAGGAATAATTTTTTATTTCAGCTATTTGCCAAGGCAACATTTCTAAATATAAAAATAAACTAAAAAAGCTGATGCATGAGTAAAATGAAAAATGGAATTGCATAAATATAAATAATATTAATAAATATTATAAAATAATACTTTTTTAACAGTAGATATATCTTTACTGTTACTTTGATAATTTAATGTTTTTTTTACTTAAAAGTATTTATTTCTAATATATATACCGTATTTTCCGGACTATAAGTCGCACTTTTTGTCATAGTTTGGCTGGTCCTGTGACTTATAGTCAGGTGCGACTTATCAAAATTAATTTGACATGAACCGAGAGAAATGAACCAAGGGAAAACATTACCGTCTACAGCCGCGAGAGGGCGCTCCTGCTCAGTGCTCCTGTAGTCTACACTGAAAGCATAGAGCGCCCTCTCGCGGCTGTAGACGGTAATGTTTTCTCTTGGTTCTTGGTTCTAAATAAATGCGACTTATAGTCCAGTGCGACTTATATATGTTTTTTTTTTTTTTCTCATCATGACGTATTTTTGGACTGATGCGACTTATACTCAGGTGCGACATATAGTCCGAAAAATGTGATATATATATATATATACACTATACTGCTGAAACCAAATTTTTATATGGTAGTTGTGCTGAAGTTGAGTGAAGTCAATGTCAAGTGTGCACAAGTTCTGATGAACCAAACTATAAATAATAATAAAAAAATGCATGTTTTTTATTTGTATCATGGTCTCTGAATTATTTTTTTTAAATAATATACAAATTAAAAAATAGCTTCTGAATGAAAGTAAAAAATGAGCATGTGTTTGTTAAGCAGGCCTTAATTAGATCAGTGAATTTCTTGATACCGTGTCCAAATTTAGTGTCCTCACTTTTTCACCACATACCTTGGTGCTATAAATACTTTAAGTTATACTCACTTGAAATTGCAACTTCTTTAATTTCTCTCAGAACTTCCCTTTCCATAACCGGGTGGTTGCAAATCTCTTCCCACGAGCCTTCAATGCCCTTCTGCCTGGCAAGAGCGGTCAGCTTCTTCTGATTAGGAACAATGAAGCTGATAACGTAGTTCTGGTCACTGGTGGGCAGAGAGAGAGAGAGAAAAGATGTCAGTTTACAGTGCGTCTGCTGTTCTAAAGAGAGGACTTTTTGTTAGGGTCAGTAACATCCCATATGTATCGGACAAAGCCAAACACACGAACCTGTTTGCGTAAGCACAGATGTTGTCAACGAGAGAGCAGTTCTTCAGAGCGGACTCAACTTTGCCTAAAGAGACGTAGTCCCCAGCTTGGAGTTTCACAAGGTCCTTCTTGCGATCTAGGAGTTACATAGATATAATAAAACAGACAGTTATCTCCTAAAAGTATCAGAATCAGATCAGAATCAGAAAGAGCTTTATTGCCAAGTATGCTTGCGCATACAAGGAATTTGTTTTAGTGACATAAGCTTCCAGTAAACAGACACACAACAACACACAGACAAAAAAAAAAAAATTTACAGGAGATTTACAAATTGGCAAATAAATAAGTGTATAAACAATTGTGCTATAAATGATAATGGAATAGGATTGAGTGAGATGCAGGAATGTTCTAGGATGGAGGGGTAACAAATAAATATAAGGATATTGCACATTTTTACATAAGTTTAAGTGGGAAACATTTAACTGTTCATGAGGTAGATTGCCTGGGGGAAGAAACTATTCTTGTGCCTTGCTGTTCTTGTATTTGCGGCTCTGAGGCGCCGGCCAGATGGCAAAAGTTCAAAGATGGGGTGACTTGGATGTGAGGGATTCAGAGTGATTTTCTGAGTCCTTTTCCTCACTCTGGATGTGTACAGTTCTTGGAGGGTGGGCAGGGGAGCACCAATAATCCTTTCAGCAGTCCGAACAGTTCTCTGTAGTCTTCTGATATCTGATTTTGTTGCTGAACCAAACCAGACAGTAATTGAAGTACACAGGACTGACTCAATGACGGCTGAGTAGAACTGTTTCAGCAGCTCCTGTGGCAGGTTAAACTTCCTCAGCTGGCGAAGGAAGTACAACCTTTGTTGGGCTTTTTTCACAATGGAGCCAATGTGATTGTCCCACTTCAGGTCCTGAGAGATGGTGGTTCCCAGGAATCTGAATGACTCCACTGCAGTCACAGTGCTGTTCATGATGGTGAGTGGGGAAAGTGCAGGGGGGTTTCTCCTAAAGTCCACAGTCATCTCCACTGTTTTGAGCGTGTTCAGCTCCAGGTTGTTGAGACTGCACCAGACAGCCAGCTGCTCAACCTCCTGTCTGTAAGCAGACTCGTCACCGTCCTGGATGAGGCTGATGACTGTAGTGCCGTCTGCAAACTTCAGGAGCTTGACAGAGGGTTTTTAGAGGTGCAGTCGTTGGTGTACAGGGAGAAGAGCAGAGGGGAGAGAACACATCCCTGAGGGGCACCAGTGTTGGTGGAGCAGCTGTTTGACATGAATTTCCCCAGTCTCACTAACTGTTGCCTATCTGTCAGAAAGCTGGTGATCCACTGACAGATAGAGCTAGGAACAGAGAGCTGGGTCAGTTTGGTCTGGAGGGTTGTTGGGATGATGGTGTTGAAAGCCGAACTAAAGTCCACAAACAGGATCCTCACATAAGTCCCTGTTTTGTCCAGATGTTGCAGGATGAAGTGCAATGCCATGTTGATTGCATCATCCACGGACCTGTTTGCTCGGTACGCAAACTGCAGGGGGTCCAGTAAGGGTCCAGTGATGTCCTTCAGATAAGCCAGAACCAGTTTTTCAAACGACTTCATGACGACAGACGTTAGAGCCACAGGTCTGTAGTCGTTAAGTCCTGTTATCTTGGGTTTCTTTGGAATGGGGATTATGGTTGAGCGGTTTTCAGACAGGCTGGTGTAACGCCATCTGGGCCTGGTGCTTTTCTTCTTTTGTTTTTCTTGAAGACCTGGCGCACATCATCTTCACAGATTTGAAGAGCAGGAGGTATGGAGAGGGGGATTGCAGGAGGTGTTAATGGTTGTGTAGGGAGATGGTCAGAGTGGGTGTTGGGGGTTTCAAATCTACAATAAAACTCATTCAGGTCGTTAGCAAGTCGTTGATTAGCCTCAGTGCAAGGGGATGGTGTCTTGTAGTTTGTGATGGCTCTCAGTCCTCTCCAAACTGAAGTAGAGTCGTTGGAAGTAAACTGGTCTTCCAACTTTTTAGCGTAGGTCTTTTTAGCCGCTCTAATCTCTTTGTTCAGTGTGTTCCTGGCCTGATTGTACAAGACCCTGTCCCCATTTCTGTAGGCATCCTCTTTGGCCTGACGAAGGTGTCTGAGTTTTACTGTAAACCATGGCTTATCATTGTTGAATGTTAAATAAGTCCTGGTAGGAATGCATATATCCTCACAGAAACTAATATAGGATGTTACGGTCTCTGTGAGTTCGTCCAGATCGGTGGTAGCAGCTTCAAAAACACTCCAATCGGTGAGGTCAAAACAAGATTGTAAATCCTGCTCAGTTTCGCTGGTCCATCTCTTCACAGTCTTTACTACAGGTTTAGCAGATTTAAGTTTCTGCTTGTAGGTCGGTATAAGATGAACCAGACAGTGATCAGAACGTCCCAAAGCTGCTCGTGGAACAGAGTGATATGCATCCTTTATTGTGGTGTAACAGTGATCCAGTATATTACTGTCTCTGGTGGGACAGGTAACATGCTGTCTGTATTTTGGCAGTTCACGGGAGAGATTGGCTTTATTAAAGTCCCCAAGAATGATTAAAACAGAGTCCGGGTGTTGTTGTTCTGTGTCTGTGATCTGATCAGCGAGTTTCTGTAAAGCCAGACTTACTTGCGCTTGAGGAGGGATGTAAACACTAACCAGAATGAACGAGTGAAACTCCCGCGGCGAATAGAACGGCTTGCAGTTGATAAACTGCGTTTCTAGATCAGGACAGCACATCTTCTTTAATACAGTTACATCTGTACACCACCGTTCATTGATGTAAAAGCATGTCCCGCCGCCGCGCGATTTCCCCGTTGATTCTGCTTCGCGGTCCGCTCTGAACAGCTGAAAGCCCGGCAGATGGAGTGCGCTGTCCGGTATGGCGTCATTCAGCCAGGTTTCCGTGAAACACAGAGCAGCAGAGTGAGAGAAATCCTTATTTGTCCGAGAGAGCAGAAGGAGTTCGTCCGTTTTGTTGGGTAGAGAGCGGAGATTTGCGAGATGGATGCTAGGCAACGGCGTTCGAAATCCGCGCTTCCTGAGTCTGACGAGCGCGCCCGCTCGCTTTCCCCGTCTGCGCGTCCTGAAGCGCTTGATCAGCGCCACTGCTCCTCCGATAACAATGTTCAGTAAAACGTCTGTATAATAGAAATCCGGAAAAATATCATGTGGTGTGTTCTGCCGAATGTTCAGCAGTTCATCCCTGGTGAAACTGATCGTGTTTGTTAAACAAAAAACAGGAAAAACGAACAAAAACAGTACAAACACTGGAGAGCCAAGCACTGAAGCAGCCATGTGCGGCGCCATCTTTGCAAACGGAAGTATGATTTTAACTAAAACAAGTAACAAGACTTCATTATAATGCTGAATCTAAACATACCAACAATCTGAAGACAGCCGTCAGGGTGCATCTCTCCGATATCACCAGTGCAGAACCACTGCTGGCCGTTCTCATCCACAAAGAAGTCCTCGTTGATACAGCCTTCACTCCTGTAGTAACCCATGGTCACGTTAGGACCTCCGATGAGGATCTCACCACGTGGATGAGGCTTGTCATGCTTCGTATAGCCTCCTGAAGGAAAAGGAGAATCACAACAGCTTTAACTGCTTGAATTTATTTTCAAGTCAAAGGAATAGTTCCTCCGAAAACGACACTTCTTACTCAACCTCACGCCATTTCAAATCTGTATGTGGACACTTTTTTTTTTTTTTTCTCACAGAAGACAAAAGCAGATGTAATAAAAGAATTGCAACAATCCTTCATAGCTTTGTGTGAGAAACAGATTGTGATTTAAGCCATTATTCAACGATAATCTTACCAGCAGTGTTATTTTAGTATTATTTATATGCTATTATAGTGTTTATTAATATTTTCAACTAGCTTTTATTTTTATATTTTCATTTTAATTATTATTATTTAATATTCTATTTAGCTGTTGTTCAGTTTCAGTTGTAGTAATCTTATTACTTCAGCTTAAACATTTTATTTCAGTAAGTTGTCAAGGCAACATTTCTAAAATGTAATCTTTCATCTAAAATGTTTTCATTTTCACTTAAATGAACTAATTTATTTTTTATAGTTTTAGTTAAAATACCAACACTGCTTCCCCGAAGCTCACATTCACCAAACACAATGCTTTTTTTTTTTTTTTTACTATATGTCTTCAGATTACATGTATGCATTTGTCAGATGCTTTTATCAAAATCTTATAATGCATTTAAAGACACATTATCAGTTCACGTGTTCTCTGGGAATTGAACCCATGACCTTTGTGTTGTTTGCACATGCACTATTTTTTTAAGCTACAGGAATGCTGAAGTATTGGTAAAGATGAAGAAAGACTGTTCCTAAAAGCAAGCTTTTGCACAAGTTTAGCAAACTTGGTAAATCGCTTATGTCTTTGGTGTTCATTTTTGTAGTTTTTGGAGCTCGACAGGCATTGTGGTCAAAATGTACTGTTGTTTTATACCAAGAGCTGCATAACAGTTCTTCAGAAATGTCTAATTTGTGATCCACAAAACAAAATAACAGTACTATGCTTTGTAATAACATGAAAGTGAGTTGATAATGGCAGCATACCATGTTTAGTGGATTACTTTAAGATTTCGAATATGAAGAAACAAACTGGTACTATTGACCAACCTTCTGCCCAGTCTTTGAGTTTGATCTCACAGCAGATCAGAGGAGCTCCTACTCGTCCTGTGCTATAGTCAGCAACTGCACAAAACAGGAAGACGTCATCATTACTTCATAGTTTGAAGCTCTGGGACAAAGCTCCGACACTACAAGAAATATTAAAATAGTGCAAGATGGGCTTGAAAAGATGCTCAGACGTAGCAGGATTCCTCACCCTCGGTTATAGTTCCCGCTCCGCAGGTCTCAGTAAGACCGTAACCCTGACCAACAGGACAGCAGAAGCAGATGTTCATGAAGCGCTGAGTGGCAGGAGACAGAGGGGCTCCTCCGGACAGCATCATCCGCACGTTTCCACCCAGCAGAGATCTGACTTTCTTAAACAAACTGAACACATGAGGGAACAAAGGCAATTCAAACTCCAGACTCATTAACAAGAGCAAATGTGATTAACCGAAGGCCTGTTTTAATCTCATCTTACATGTTGCACAGAGGTGCATCATAACCCCTCTTGATCTGCTCGAGCTTGTAGTCATAGGCCAGTTTGAACAGGGTTCTCTGCACGCAGTTCATCTCCTGCACTTTACTCATGACGTTCTTATTGATCCGGTCCATTATTTCCTGACAGAGTGTGAGATTTTAACATGACTGATGTGAATGAGGCAAGATGAAAATGTGTCGGAGTCTGACTTACGGGTACAGCCGCCATTAGAGAAGGTTTGAGCACGGTGCAGTCACCTTTACTTCCTTTCTTAATTTTGGTGGACTACAAAGCAAAAACAAACCATTCATCATTTCATTTTGTAAAAACCTCACAAATCTCTGTGCAAATCTATGACTACATTTATCTGATCCAGGAACAAATTGAATTGCTGTACCTGATCAGACAGTGTTTGTGGTGAGGAATAGCCGATCCTGCAGCCGTACATCACACAGGAGATCTCAGCCGTCATTTCCAGCACATGAGCAAGAGGCAGATAGGCAATATATGTATCCTTTGAGCTGTGGAAGCATACATGCATATTAAAGCAAAACTAATAAACATTTCAGTCAGGCACTTTGCTTTAATGGAGTGCAACAATCAGGTTCCAGAAGTAAAAATCCCATTCATTTTTTCCACTGGGGAACTGATTTTTAACAATAACTTTAAAACCATCAAACACAAACCTTCTGTGAGCTACAAGATGGTTAATCAATAGTATATGCTTTTGCACATTATTTTTAAGTTAATTTTTAATAATCGTGTTGAAATGTGAATTTCTTGGTGAAAAACTACATTACTCATGATTCTGCAGAGAAGCTCCGACAATCAGAAATAAACAAAGTGATCCAAACACACACACACACATACATACAAACACACACATATATATATATATATATATATATATATACACACACACACCGTATTTTTCTGACTATAAATCGCACCTGAGTATAAGTCGCATCAGTCCAAAAATACGTCATGATGAGGGAAAAAACATGTATAAGTCGCACTGGACTATAAGTCGCATTTATTTAGAACCAAGAACCAAGAGAAAACATTACCGTCTACAGCCGCGAGAGGGCGCTCAATGTCCTCAGTAGTAGACTACAGGAGCAATGAGCAGCATAGAGCGCCCTCTCACGGCTGTAGACGGTAATGTTTTCTCTTGGTTCATGTCTCTCGGTTCATGTCAAATTAATTTTGATAAATAAAATCGCACCTGACTATAAGTCGCAGGACCAGCCAAACTATGAAAAAAAGTGCGACTTTTAGTCCGGAAAATACGAGATATATATATATACATATATACATACACACACACACTGTATATATAATTGGATTGGCAATGCTTTATGGGATTGTAGTTCTTTCCCTTATCAAAGCTGTTAAATACACACCTTTAATCTAAATCTTTTTGGATGGTTTTTAAATAACTGTTTTGCTTCAAATCAAAGTGATTCGCCGCATATTTTGTAAGTGGCTTATAACTCTATAACAAAGACTATTTCAAAAACTAAAATAAATGGGAAAAATACTTTTGGAACTAAGGCCACTGCGGCTCTCTATTGAAATGTATACACACCCCAATCCAGGTATCCTCTCGCACTGGCCTGCCATGCCCCCGATCAGGTTACTGTGAACAATCATCACCCCTTTAGGTCTACCGGTGGAGCCGCTGGTGTACATGATAACAGCGAGGTCTGATGGGACGGGCTTCACTACGGGTCTTCTCACTGCAACACAAAGCGCAGATTGTTTTTCCTCTAGTGATGGAGATTAATCTATTACAGTGCAAATCTCCATTCAAATCAATGTAGTATGGGTGAACTGTGGGTAAACTACAGCCTTTCACTGAAAAGGTTAATTAGCATATAAATAAAATGTCAATTGTAAAGTTGTTGCCCTTTCTTACAATTTTCTGGCTTGGCTCCCAGCTCTTGCACATAGTGCATGCTGTGGATCTGGACGCCCTGTGGATACCCAGCTGTGCTGATGCTCTTCCTGTCCACATAGATGATGTGCCTCAGATTGGGGATTTGAGAAAGAACATCCTGTATGGAAATACAAATTGTTATGGAAATAGAACATTTAATTAAAAAAATTTAATTATTTCAAGCGGTTGGGCAAGTTTTGGTTTTAAAAATGAAAAACTGGATGGACATCAAAACCCCACATCGGACAGATATTTGCTAACATTATGCCAAAGTTAATATGTTGCTAGCATTCATTTTGGTTACTTTATACCACACCTTAAAACCAATTAAATATCAGCACCAGCTTTCGTCAGATTTTATGTCAAGTTCCTGTTAAACTTTTTGTTAAAAACCTTTCTAACTGAAGTTATTAACCGAGTCAAACATGACTGAATATAAGGTTTGAGTGAGTCAGAGGTTAATTTGGTTTGGTTTTGGTTTTAATTTGGTATTGGTTAATATTCAAACTAATAACTCATGAGTTCCTGAGCCCTGTTTTGTAACTGTTTAAAAGCATTGGTCATTTGATTGTTGGTGATTTGGACTACACTGATTTTTGAGGTGCAGCTAGCAAATACAATGGAACATGCTAATTTGGCATTGATTCATGGTAGCCAGTCAAAACTAATTTATAGTAATATATATTCTTTTGCTGTGAATCTGTAGTAATAGTAGTGCAGGAAACACATCACTGTTACATTGCTGTCTTTGGCTTACCTTCAGTTTGGTTTCTAGCAGTTCGACGCTGGTGACCAGGTGTGTAACTCCACACTCATTCAATCCGAAAGCCACTGCCTCTTCTCCCAGAGTTGCATAAAAGGTGACCACTACAAAAACCACATGAAACAGAGATAAAAAAAAAAAGAAGATAAAGATGAAAACATCCATTCAATCTTGGGATGGCACAGTGCATCTAAAGCATTAAGGGATAAAACCTATGATTCATTTGAAAAATAATTTTTCCTTAGGGAAAAAAAAGAGAAAGTGTGGTCAATAAGAGTAAAAATAATCCTTACATGGGAAATTGTGTCTAAAGCAGGTCTGAGCCGTGATCATCCACTCTGCCCTTGTCTCACAGAAAATAGCGATGGTGCTTTTTGGCTGTTGGCCTAGTGCTGCCAGTCCACTCCCAAAATGACTGATCTGAATGTCCATCTCCTCATAGGATATCCATTTATAATCACCTAGAATCAACTGCCAAGACAAAACCATTAAACACCTTTGTATTAAAAAATACTTCTTCATCCTGCAGTTTTTCTTCTCTTCTCAACTAATGGTAATTTTGGCAACATACATTGCATTTGAATGTGACCCAAATGTTGTTTGACAGTGTAAACGGCAAAATTAATACTGAATCTGACATTTTCAATTAATCTCTATATTTCCAGTCCTCAAATATATATATGTGGAAAACAGATATGGCAGACACCCTCCGACGTGACTCCACTGTGGCCTCTCGATTTGTTAGTCAATTGAACCAGATTTCTATATTTGATTGACCTTTCTTGTGAACCATAAATACAAGCTATGGTAAAATGTAAACTAGTTTTTAATATGAAAATGTTATTTTAATTTCATATAATAATGAATTACGATATGCAAAATTTACAAACTAACATCAATAAATGTATGAATATCTATAAATGTTCAAAAAAAATTATTCAAAGGAATATTTACACTACCTTTTAAAAGTTAGGGGTCCTTAAGATTCATTTAGAAAGAAATGACTACTGCATTAAATTGATCAAACATCACAATAAAGACTTTTACATTATTTGACATTATTACAAAAGATTTCCATTTAAACAAAGAAGAAAAATCATTCTTGAGCAGCAAATCAGCATATTAGAATGATTTCTGAAGCATCACGTAAGTTTTACAGTATTTTTTATTAAATAAATGCTGCCTTGGTTAGCATAAGATACTTCTTTTAAGAAACAAAAAAATTTTTTACGACCCCAAACCTTTAAAGTGTTGGGCACATATATAAATAAAATTGGTTTAAGATGTAACTATTATCATACTTTATGCACACAGGCCAGTTTTTAGAGAGTCACTTGTTTGGACCAGCGCATGATATAAGCCAAATTAAAAAGGTCATGTGAACAACCTCACTAAATGAATTGGATTAAAGCAGAAAATTTGATTTAGACACTTTGGCTTGTGCTGAGAATCACAGCCGTACAAAATATATCAGAGGAGGACGTACCTTTTTGAAGACCTTCCCACTCGGCTGAGTCTCATTTTCTTCGCTCAGAACTTCTCTGGTTCCCAGGCAGTCCGCTTTACCGAAGCGCTCCACCGCATAGTCAAACAGCTTATCAAGGGTGTCTTTTCCAGGAAAGTCCTCCGTGACCAGGGAGTCGAAGCGATCCACGGATCGATACGGCCCTTCAGCCTGACCCGTGGTTGACCTGGATTTGAGCCTCTTTGCCAAGGATTTCTTTTCCTGGGCTCCAGTCAGGAAGTACCATGGGAGAAAGCTCAAGAGTGAGTAGAGCCATACTACTGCATGTACTGGGAACAAGAGAACTGTGCTCGGGTCCATGTTCAGACACACGTCTGCTGAGAACCTGAAGGGGACTGAAAGATGAAGGGATCAGGCCTAGCCTGAAACAGAGCAAGTTTATTGTTGCCCTCTTCTCAACTGATGATCCCGGGATCGAAGTTCAGAAAGATAAGGAAAGATTCCAATATGTGGCTCCAAAATGTGCAACCTGATGAGAATCACAATCAAAGGAAATGCATGTTATTCAAGTGCACTCATCTAAAACACAAACCTATGAGACATTTCTGTGAGAAAAACAAGTTTGAGGCTTCAAGCGGAACAGTCTGCATTCATTCAGCTGCTTTAATGAGACAAACTACGCTTATTAAAGGATGGTCACATGAGCTACAGAAAAGACACATTCCAGGCCAGTGAACAGTGTCTCTCTGGTTCTCCTTTAATGACTAGTATGAAGTCACATCCTGTGAGGGCTGCCCTACCCTAAAGACAGGGTGGACTGATGAACAAAACAATTACATTATATTACCACACACCTATTAAATATTATAGAATAAACATGATACACTTGTTTTATCTAGTGTTCCTGTTGCTGCAATGCCAAGGCTATGGGTTAGATTTCAAGGAAACACTCAAAATAATGAACAGAAATCAGTTTCATTGAGTTTAGCAGAAACACTTTATCTCCGTCATTAGCCACGTAAGTGGCCTCTGGCTTAAGATAACGTCATTTCAAGAGTCATGAAGACAAGGTCATCTCGATCACATGAATGGTGTCAGATTAAGGAAGTAGAAATGAGTTGCTCATAAATAGATACAACAGAATCACCTTAACACTACTGTTACAACCAGTACACAATTTCCATAGGTTTGCATTGCCTGTTACTGTGCTGCCAAGCTGTGCATTGTCTATGAAATTGGATCCCTCTAAACACGAGTCCTTAATGACGGTGATGACGAGTGTGAACAACTGCAGGGGTCAGTTGTAAGAGTATGTAGCTAAAGACAGAAGGTTAAAGTAAGGCATAGTCCACTGACTCAGCTAACAACTGCAGATTACCAAAGCCTTCTTACTATTGCAGTTAGTAATCTCTCTTTTGTTTGTTAATGCTGACAATAGTTTAGTACAGAGATCAAGTCATGATCAGCTCTGGCGAAATGGCATGTGATGTTGACACACTCCACATCCTGATATGCAGATCATGGATTAGGCAAAACAAAGGTCTGCTATTCTAATATAAGAAAGACAACCTACTGGTTGGCTACTGCTTTTTTAGACCCCAGTCCTGATAAATGACAACTGATCAATATTTAATTTCGAAACTTTTTTGTCTGAATAAAAACACTAAAAACAACAGTTTTTAAATGCTAGAAGTCAATGTAGAAATCACGATTATAAGGTTTGACATTTTGCAATTTAACACTGTTATTCAATTATTAAAAAGTGAAAGAAAGACCACCAAGTTTACTGGACAAAGCGGTTACAAATATATAATGTTTATAATGGATCAACCATTATTAAAACTCAGGCAATAAGCCTATAATAATTTGTATGTTACGGTAAATAACCAATAAATTGTTTCTTTTTTATAAAAACTAAAATCAACACAATTAAAATAAGCTGTATAATATACAGTATGTAAAATTAATATGTATTTTCTCAAATTTGCATTTAACTGTTAATTAAAAATCATTGCCCCTTGACATCATCTAACGCTCATATGATAGTTAGTTAACAAAAATTTAAAAACAGGAAAAAACAAGTATCTACAATGAAATATCATGTACTTTCATTAACATACCTTTACTCTAGGAATATCAAATTAATTATAGCTCTACCCTTTCTCATCAAAAGGTAATTGCATTACCTAATAACAAAATAATTAACTTACGAAGCAACAAATGTAGATGCTGACTGGTGCAATTTTTTTTAATCTGCCATATACAAAGTTTATACTCAATGTGAACTCTAAAGCCTGGTGAGAGTGGTCAGTGAGAAGACAGCCAATGATATCCATCCCTCCGGCTCACCCCACTCACGGTCAGATCTTCAGCAGGTGGACACACTGCGGACTGGAACAGACTGATTGGATCCTGGATCAGATCCTATTATCTTTGAGGCATTTGCTATCATCTTTTACAAACCGACCTCTGTTTACTAGAAGGACACCTTGTGTCAGGTTGACCTGAACATACACATCAATACTGCTATTGAGTGGCTGTGATTACAGTTCTTATACAAATATTAACAAAACCCACTGATGATGTGGTCAGGTCAGTTCCACTTTAGAAAATATAACTTTCTGTAACATGTATTTTTAAACAATTTCAAGGTCAGATAAAAGTTAAACATATCAGAAAATATTAATAAAGGGGACTTTATCTAATAATTTTCGACAATAAAAACTACATTGTATAAAATATGATCGCGTGGCGTTCAAAACGCCTTCTCGGTTCTAGGACTGGAGACGTAGCTACACGTGTTCACTGCATTTAATAAACCAATCACGCTCGATTTCACCCAGATCTCTTCGATTTATGGAATCCGTTGAAACTCTTTTATTCAGCCTAGTCTGATCATTTGAATGTGATGAAGATGATGATGGGGCTCTTCGTATCGGATGCGAAACGTCTAACGCATCATCATCATCATCGACAGGCAAGACATGATTTTCCATTACTTTAAATCATCATATATTAAAACAATATTTACACCCGTTAAGCTTCATTCAGACCCAGTAATGACGTGTACTATTCAGATGTGATGAAACAGGCTGCTGTTAGCTAGCTGGCGTCCCTTTATCTCTTTCAGCCAAAGTTGTCGCATTAAACAAGAAAAAAAAAAAACAATCCCCTCGCGAGGCAACACTGAGGTGTGAGATTACAGTAATGTAGCAGTAGCTGGCTATAAAATGATGCTGGCTTTTAGTGTCTTACCTTGACCGCCGGATCCGATGCTTGCTCGTGTCTCTCGCCGCCGAGCAATGACCGACAGTTACCTCCAGCGCGTGTTGTCACACCCGGAAACATTGCGTCATCTGACTCCATTTTTTTCAGCCAATAGTATTCTATACAATGAAGCGAAAGCGACTTCCGGTTACTGCTAGTGCACTTCAGGTCACGACAATAAAAGTTCTAGTGATAATATTAGTAATAATAGACTTAAGACACATGTTTTTTGTTCTTTAGTTTCAGAAACAAGTAAATAATAAGCAAATATCGGTAAAAAGCTAATTGTAAAATTCAAATTTAGAGTCTGGACTGTGAAGTAGGAGCAAGTATTTCAGGGAGATATAATTCAGGGTGTGATATTAATATAATATTCTTGTTCTGTAGTTACATATACACTTATGTAGTACAGCATCAGTGAGACTTATTGGAAATATGATGTTACAACAAGATTTGTGTAAAACAAAGAAAAAAAAATCAAAACACTTTGCTTATTGAGATCAGTTTTTATTGGCTATTTACATGGTCATATATTAAAAAAAAAAAAAAAAAAAAATTCCATGACTGCGAAATCCTGTTTTGTAGATTAATCAAATGCAAAAGCTGTTCAGTCCATTTACTTTTTGCCTTCCACCATGATGATATGGTAACCAAACTTGGTTTTCACGGGAGGATCGGTGTATACGGGTTTGTCCATAGTGCTGATGGCTAGAGCAAATGCTGCATCCTGAAACGGTCCCACCATTGACCCTCTTGTCATCCAGCCAAGGTCACCCTGTATTCAAATCAAAGATTTAAACCATACAAACCGTTGTTAAGGTTGTCTTGATACTCTTAAAAAAAATAATAATTAAAATAACAAATCACTGAGTAGTACTAAAACATACTTTGATTAAAATTGTAAAAATAAAGGTATATGAATTTCTAAATGTACTAGGCACCAGCTTTTTCCAGATGAATTAGTTTTCTACCTCGATTCAGTTTAAATGTTAATACAGTACTGATAAACACTTTTATAATTATGATAAAGTTAGAAATATCAGAAAACATTAATAAAGGGGGACTTTATCTAATAATTTTAGATAATAAAAACTATGACTCAAAACCTGCCTCTAAGATATATCAAATATATTTGCATATATTTTGGGCATGATCGAATGATTTTCAAAATGCCATCTCGGTTCGAGGATTTTCAGTCCATCACCGTGGAAACAGCTCGTTTTAATAAATGAAACACGCTCTATTTCACCCTGAGCTCTTTGATTAATGGGATTCGGAAAAAGCTCTTTTATGCGACATTCTTTTATATAACTTATTTTAAACAGATTGATGAAGAGTGATACAGAAAGGTTGTACACAAGTTTTAATAATAATAAGAATAATAATAATAATGTGTTCAGTATTCTATGCTAATTAGATTTTGAGCAATTTTCAAACATGGATAGCCCATTCAAATGCCATCTGCTGGTAAAAAAAAAACAAATAGGAACTACAGGATTTTGCAAGTGCAAGATGCAAGTGTATGCAAGCATGGCCGTAGCCAGGCTTTGAAAATTAGTGAGGTCCAGGGGGTTTCTATAATAACCCCTTATTATAGAATTGTGCTATAATAACCCCTATAAATAGAACTAATTATATACTCTAACACTTGAAAAGAGACAGAAATGTAGATGTTTTTGGAGGGATGCTCATTTCTAAAATCATACCCTATATATATATATATATATATATATATATATATATACAGTACATATTGCCCACCAAACGTGTTATTTTAGGATAGTCAAGATTATAAAAGACAACACCTGAAGAGGCGTATGTCATACATATTTTTGACGTGAATACGCCCTTTGGCGAAAATTTTTCTCCCTTTTCAAATTACATCAGAAAAGCATTTATTTTAAATGAAAATTAAGTAAATAATCAAAAAGTTAAGGGTAGGTGTAGGGAGGGCTTTACTGTCCCAATAAGGTGGCATCCATTAAATTAGACTCAATAAATTTTTATTGCATACTGTTTTATAATGTACTGGAATAGTGAGGTACAGATAATTGCCAATATTTGCAGTAAGTAGTAAAAATAGCAGAAAATCGAATAGAATAAATAGATTCTATAGATACTTGCATATCACAAAAAAATTCTTCTATTTGCACTTAGTGTAAATAGCCGCTGCCTTTTTTGATTACTGGCAGACTAATGCCGGCGATGCAATGTTGCCAGATGTTGCTATCAAAATAATTAGAAACCTATAAATAAACAAAATAAACCAAAATTATTTCAAATATTTAGGAAATTAGATAATTAGGTTACCGCTGACCCTAAACAGCAACTTCCTACTTTATTAACTTTCTAAAGTGTTACATTTTGTGGAAAAACAATAAAAAGAAATGCCTATAGTAGCTGGATCTGGTAACATGGAGGCTGCGGCTCGCACTCTCTCTCACAACTCGTTCCTCACTTCAGAAGCGTCTCGCAGTGATTAGTTTCATACCATGGACGCTAAACATTATGAATTATACATGCAGACATTCATATGAGGAGTTTAGCAGCAAATTAGACAATCAGAGAACAAATTTTATTTTCGAACATGAAAAATTTACAGAGGTCCGGACTTCGGTGACCTCACAGCTGGCTACGGCCATGTATGCAAGTGTCACATTACTGCTACAAATCAACTGTTTATATAAATGGAAAATGTCTTACTCCTTGTCTGGCTTTGTCCTCACTGTATTGTGCTGCCACTTCACTGAAGCGCATACCAGACTTGAGTTTCTCCATTGCTTCCATACACTTGCCATGCTTTTCACACAGAATATGCCGAACCTATCAGAAAATAGAAAACAAAAAATTATAAAAAGATACATAATCAATGGAACTGTCATTTGTTTGAATGGCACTATACATATAAAAACAAAAACACACACAACAGATGGAAAATGTAAAAAAATGTTCATATAATTTCATACATTAATGCCTATATGTATGCATATATATTATGTATGTATTGTGTATTTTTTGTAATATTATGTAATATTTATAATTGAACATTTCTGAAGTACATTTACAAATGCATGCAAGAATTTAATATTCATATTATCATCTTAATGTATATTAATAGGAACTTAGAATCAATGAATTCTAAAATTCTGTCATTCAAAAAATGTTAAATGTTAAAATTGGTGTTTCTGGAAACATCTGAAATTAACTGCATGCCATTTTACTGTCATTCGGTAACTACTCATATATATATATACACACACACACACACACACACACACACACACATATATATATATATATATATATATATATATATATATATATATATATATAATTAAAACAATTTAATAGTTTTCATTTTCATGTTTTTAGTTTTAGTCATTTTATTATGTGTTGCTGTTGTTATATTTGCTTGTTTTTTTATATTTTAATAATTTGTGTTTTAGTTTTAGTTATTTTAGTTAATAAAGTTTTATATATATAATTTCAGTTAACATTTATTGTATTTGTAAGCAACATTTTTATGCAGATACAGTATACAGATGTTCACCTTTACAGCTGTTCCTCCTTTCTGAGTCTTCTCCTTCTTATCACTGTCTCCACTACCTGAAGCAGCTGCCCCTGTCCAAGTAAAACAAATGTATATTATTATCTTAAAAGTACAGCTGTGCAACTAAGATAATACCTAACCATTTGTATGTGCACTTGTACTATTAAGCTTTTTGAAATAACCATATTAAGCGAAACACACATTTGGCCACATTCCTCCCTCATTTCAGACTTTAAAACATTTAGTAAAGATATAATAGCATGAAATATTTAATGAGCACTATATTCTCTTGTACAAAAACAAGACCAAATCAACAGAAATACAGCAGAATGTAACTGTTTACAATATGCTAAGACTACAAGCTAGCTAACGTTAGCATGTCAGCATAAATATTAATGCAGCTGTCAAATGATATGCTATAAAACTTCGATATGGTGTAATTTGTTAGATTTTGTTCATAAATCATCATTTATTTGTTGTTTACCTTTAGCACCTTTGCCACCCTTTCCTTTTGGAGGCATTTTCTATCTCCTCGTGTCGTGTCGGACGTGTTTCCACTGAAGCTTCTGCTAGCACAGAAGAGCTAACGTTAGCAACAGATCTCCACGCGGTTAGACTGAAAATTACACAGCAGATTTTTTTTTGCCTATAGTTTTACAGCATACGTTATTTTAGCCTGTGTTGTGTGCACGCAAGGCAAGGACGCACGCAATGCAATTATTTAACCGATGCAAAGAAATTATCTTTGTCTTTGACTACACTTTGTTGAAACAACTTTGCGCATATATGAAAAGAAAGGACGCCCTTGAGTACATTTATTGAAGAGGCATGAACAATTTTTCGTTTTCGCTCGAGTAAAAATCGATTTGTTATTTATTTATTTATTTATGGTGATGGCCAATATATGGGTTAATGTAATTTAATTACAACAAATTAATTTAATTACAATTAATAACAATTTAATTACTTTTTTTAAATAATGTAGGATTGTAGATTACATTTCTGCGCAAATGTGCCCAGCAATGATGCTCGTGAACAACACAACACCGCAGACCCATGACCACCTGCTTTTGTGGAAGGAGCATCGATCTTATCGCATTAAAGATCATTAAAATGTTTAAAGTTGTCGGTTTTGCGCATTTGTGTTTTAAATTACGCATGACTCATTTAAATTAAGTAATAAATTCGCCTTTAAGCAGCTAATGCTCGGAACGAATCAGATTTCCGTTGGCTGAGAAGCAGCTGTTACCATAGTAACATAAAGACAACACAGCCGCCGCCTTCTGCTCGTGACACATCGAGTTATCTTAAAAAAAGGCCTTATTTAAACTCGTTTTGGTCAATAAGGCATGATGACCCACAGGTAACAAATATTTTAAACATGTTTACTTTCCTAAAAGTTTGTTTCACCTGCATGACAAACAGTTTAGAAGTTTATTTATTGAAGGCTCATATAATAACTCTTTGTTTACATATCTGTTTTTTTCCTTTAGACAGACCATTTCTTATCCAGAAGATAAGTTAGCCATAATCATGTCCAGCTCTTAATGGGACGAATAAAATATTTCTACCAGCAGCAAGGGAACATGTTTGGTGATTTGATAGTGTCATGGAGAAATATGATAAAGTCCTGACTCTTGGCAGAGGAGGAGCAGGTGTGGTGATGTTAATGAAAGATGTCGAGACAAAGAAATTACGTGCGGTCAAGAGAATCCATGTGGACAGTTCCCAAAAAACAAAGAGCAAAGATGCTGTGTTGCAAGAGGCAGATATTCTCAAGAGCTTGAAGCATCCTCATATTATAACATGGATTGACACTTTCTTTGACACGGCTAATGAGCATATTTACATTGTTATGGATTATTGTGATGGTGGTACGCTGGATGACCACATTAAAGAGCAGAAGAGCGGGGAATACTTTGCAGAATGCAAAATTATGGACTGGTTTGTGCAAGTAGTCATGGCCGTCAGTTATATCCACTCTGAAAAGATCCTTCACAGAGATATCAAGCCTTCCAATGTGCTGTTGACCAAGAGAGGTGTGATAAAGCTCGGGGATTTTGGAATATCAAAGATTATGAACCACACGCTCGATATGGCCTCCACTTGTGTGGGAACCCCCAGTTATCTGAGTCCTGAACTCTGTCAGGACGTCCCGTACAGCACTAAATCTGACATGTGGGCTGTTGGCTGCCTGCTGTATGAGCTCTGTGCCCTCAAACCAGCATTTGAAGCTAAAAATCTCCTGAGTCTGTTTTACAAGATCATAAAAGGAGAGTATGTCAAGGTCCCAGAGAGGTATTCAGAAGACATTCATACATTAATCGAGAAAATGCTGTCCTTGGTTCCCGAGAATAGACCGAGTGCGACCAGCATACTTAGCCTGACATATATGCAAGAACATCTGGGAAACTTCATCACGCATCAGGAGAAAGAACTTACAAAGGTGAATGCTGAATCCAGACCTCAAACAAAAGAAGATCTTAATCTAGAAATGGCATCGATGGAAAGCAGAACAGATAGCGACAAGACGCTACAAGCAGAGACATCATGCAGTGCTGAGGAGGAAGTGGCCCTTGAAGGAGCAGAGTCTGATTATTCAGAGGACTTTGACGAACATGATAGCTGTGCATCCTCAGAGGATGCTTCAAGAGCAGACGTGTCCTCCAGTCTTGCCAATGTGGTTGAAGAGGCATTTGAGGAATCTAGTGGTAAGAGTGTGATGCAACCGTAATAACATTTTCCATTGTTTTATCAATATTATTATTATTAGTTATAACTCCAGGGCAACGGGCGTAGGCTGATGGTGATCTAAGAGTGATTTCATATGTTTCCTGGCTTTTTCAACGTCTTTGAGAAATCTCTACATGTGTTTTCCTTGACTTTTGAAAGTTGTGTTTGAAGACGAAGACATCTCTGACTATCCAGATGACTTTGAAGAAGCTGATGATGATGATGACCTGGCTGAGGTGGTCAGCTTCGCCAGAGATGCCATGAACTGTGTTTCAGAGAATGACGTGTTTGATGTGGAACTGGAGCTCAAGGATGAAGACGGTTTCTCTGTCACAATGAAAATGTTAAAAGAGAGATACATGGGTAAACATGCAAATGTAACAATTTACTACAAGTTTATTTATTTTTTATTTTTTTCAATTGATATGTTGGTCCCATATGATGAATTTAACGATGTACTTCAAATTTAGCGTTAACATTCAAATGAGATTTTTACAAGGTTGCAGTGTTCTGGTGATTTGGAGAATATGATTTCTGTCATTACTGTTTTAGAGCATTTTAAATATATATATATATATATATATATATATATATATATATATATATATATATATACACACACACACACACACACACACACATACATAGACTTTGTCTTGCATCATCTAGTACATCTGCAAACACCGTTTGCCAACACATCTGGTTCTCTGAGTGTCTCAGTAAATGCTTCTCTGCTTTCTGGGTTTATAGAGGATGTTGGAGTCTCAGTTTATGAGGAAATCAGTGGGCACTTTCTAAATGGCCTCACGCCAGAAGACCTGCTGCCACAATTCCAGCACATGATTGGGACAGACCATCTGGAGACCTGCTACCTCATTTTCAACCTTGACCAAGAGACCACATGCTGAATCATGTCTGTTCAATTTAGAGAAAATCATTCTCTAATGATGAGTCACTCTTTAATGATGAACCCCAGAAAATGATGGAATTGTATGAAGCATACAGCGTATTTTAAATACAGAATTTTTTTTATATATGTAATCATATATAAATTATAATTAATATTTTGAAATAGTGAGGACTTATAGATATTTGACATCAAGAAAATGGGACGTTTAAAACTCCTTTGAAAGTGTTACCTTGTATAACCAGAAGGTGGCACTCTATAGTAAGAAAATGTGTGGTGTTAAAATACCAGTCCAGAAAATGAGCACATCAGTCTCCCATATCAACACTTATAGTAACATCACAAGGACTGAAGTATAAAACGGCTGCCTTTTAAATGTACTATATTTTAAATACTAAAATTAATTATATCAGTGGCACCCAGTCGACTACTTTTTCAAGCGATTCAACCCATTTTTCTGCCTAGAGCTGAGAAATGATCTTTTAACATAGCCGTTAAACAATGCTTGTAAATGTGAAAGCCGTGAGGAATATCATGTGAACATTTCCTGCTGTGATTTCACTCCACTATTGCAATGTAAAACAGAAGACATTTGCTGAATTTGTAAATTGATGGGCCACAGCTGCAGTTGTTTTCCACTTAAGGCGTTTTCCCTTAAACTTGTCCAGATTATTCCAACAGAGAATTAGAGACAGATAAACTGCCATGTGTAACTGTATGAATGACCCTGCATTATATATCATTTCAGAATGTTCACGATCTTCCTCTAGAAGAAAGTGTGTTATCATTATCATGGGAGAGCTACATCATTTTTTTTTTGCCAGTATAAAATGACATAGATGTCCTCACATATAATGTGGTTTTGGCTATAGATCCTTGTTCATCAAAAATCAAGGCCATGTTGATGTCAAAACGAGTGTGTTTTTATTGGAGTGGAATGAACAGATGTAGATGTAAGATCTAACTTACGAACTTAACCTGTTCACTTGTATCTTCAGTGCTTCGTACTATAGTTTGATGCATTATTGATTGGTTGCTGTGTGAGTGCTCCACCCTTCAGCTCAAATGTGCTTTATTCTTGCTTTTTTGTTTGCGTATTATTCAAAAATGAGGCTAGGGTCCGAATTAAGGGTCTTTATTTGTGTTTGAGTTGGAGTTTTTGACATGCACCATTAGTAAAAAATAAATACAAATTTAGAAAAATGACAAGCTGATCTTTATTCACTTGCTGTGTTGATGTTTTCCTTGGTGTGTCCTAATTATATTTTACTTCAATGATGAATTTAACAACTTGGTTGAATTAAAATGTAGTGTTTATTGTCTAATTAAATTTGTACATGTTGCTGCCAAATTAATATCTGGAGAGGATTTATAGACTATTGTTTTTCTTGTTTTAAAGCATTCAAAAAATTATTAGAATAAATTTTATAGGAATAAATATATAATGCATAAATATTTAATGGGAATAGAAAATAGAGTATTTTTTTAACTTTTTAAATTACAATAAAACAGATTTCTGTAATTTAAACAGTATTTTACTGTAATATGTACTGTACACTGTACAATTTGCGGCAATCTCTACATGGTATATATATACATATATATATATATATTCACGAAAATGTCAGGTTTTAATATGCAATTGGCTTTGTTTGCCTCTTATTGCTGAAAAAAGCAAGTAATTTTTCTTCTTATAGGCAAGGATTTCTGTCTGGAGGACTGCCCCATTCTTTGGCAAACATTCAGAAAAGTCATCTTTAACAGTCATGATATTCCAAAGAGAAAGGAAGTGCTCCAGAGACGATGAGAGGAAACTCAGGCAAACATGTTTCCCCTGACCTTTAATAGACAGCACATGTCTGGCCTACATCGGTGTGAGATGTCTCTGCTAGATAGACTAGATTAGCATACTGCTTCTCAAAGATGAGTTCCATTGAAAGCTGGATGTTTAAATTCCTCATTTTCTTATCAGTAAATATTTTAGTGAAAAATATTTGTTCCTCCAGTACTGTAAATCAAACCCACTTGGCTAAATTCATTCAAGACCATAGGAAGGAAGTAAAGAAACATGCATGATAGATAGTGAAGCTAACAGCATCAAAGTTCTGTCCTTCTTCCAAGCAGCAGAATACTACAAACAATAATAACCTCCAGGATGACTGCTTTTTGTCAGAGCACTAAAATATTGATGTGCCATTGTTTCCGGTGAAACAGCCTCACTGGAGACCAGTGAGTATTAGAGAAGTGAGGTGGAAGATGGTGACATTAGCCTGCACTCTACCCTGCTCTGGATGCATCTCCAGAGACAGCATAACAAACCCCATCTCCCTGTGAAAAACAGGTCTATTCTAACCCAAGACCACAGGGACTAAAAGCAGCACTGAAAATGACATCTAACTCATCAGCTACGACTGTGTATGAAAGCAAATTGCTTTATCCAGCGGGAGAGTAAAAGCCACATGTACAGGAAAGGTTGATGGCACTTTACCTGATCTCACCATCTTGAGCTGACGCTAGGATAAAAATAACTACGACAACAGCTGTCTGAGCGGCTTATGTCAGGATTGTACAACATGAATCAAACCATGAAACTATGAAACTGTACAGCAGAGATTCATACTACAGTTCAGCTGTTAAATATATAAGCTTATAGGTGTTACTACTTTGAATAACCATATGCTCCAATTAAATGTTAGTCAGTTATATAGAAAATATCAGCTCATTACAACAGAAGCCTGTTTAGTTTAGGCCTTAGATTACAAGAAATGAAAAAGATTGCAGTTGTGTCAGTTATTTTAAGACTTGTTATGACGTTAAAATATCACAATGTGATTTTAAATTTCAAACATCTGACTTTGTTTCATATAATTGCGACTTAAATCACACAAGGAATGTTTTATTTCATGTGTGCTTCTATCTTACAGTGTGACCTTAAATTTTGCCCTTACAATGTTTATTCTCATAACTGTGACTTTATAACTTACAATGTGACTTTGCCTGCCACAATATGACTTTATAGTTTATAACTCATTATGTGAGTTTATATCTTTCAATTATAATTTCGTCCGAAATCTTGCAGTTGCAATGCTTTTTCTCATTAAGTGCAATTTTGTAACTCACAGTTTAATTTTATATCTCTCAAATGTGATCTTATCTCACAATTTGACTTTAAAGTATTTCATTTCAAAGTTTAAACAATTAAATTAGAAAGTTTCTAATAATTGAGTTTTTATAACTAATAATATGCCTTTATTTATTACTTCATATCTCCACAATTTAACTTTAAATCTTGCAGTTGTGACAATGTTTCTTATAACATAGATTTTATAACTCACAATGTGACTTGCAGTATGACTCTCTGTCTCCCAGTTGTGATTTTATATCTCCACAATATCTTTTTAAATTTCAGAAATGGGACATTATAACTCAGTATATGACTTTATCATTTTCTCTCGATGACATTAGGCTGAAATATTGCAAAGCAATTTCACAACTGTGACTTTGTTTCTTATAATTGTGAATTTAAAACTAATTGATTTTATTTTACACTTTATCTAGGCTAACTGTAGGTTTTATTCTCTGACACAGAAACAGGCTTTCATAGAAAGCACCACAAAATGTGACTCTTTAAATAATGCACCCTGTTTCACATTAACAGAATGTAAAGTGGGAAGTTTAGTAAGTACTGTAAAAAGTGATTAGAAAACAGTGCACACGCTTCCCCTCACCCTTCATGACACATTAATCGCAGATGATGAGACCAGGTCGTAAGCAATTACATGTTAGAAAGAGGTGTCATGGAAAATAATTTCACTTTATTACCCGACAAAAAGGAGACCTTGAGGTGTGAGTCTTTGTTCGATCTCCGCTCAGTCTTAGGGTTGCGGTGGGGCACTTTAAGAAGAGCTATTGTAGATGTCCTTGTAAATGATCAGTGTCAACAGAGGGCACTTTATGGAGTTTGTAGTGTGCTCCTGAGCGGATTATCCCATGATGAGAGGTGACAGGGGTCTTTACGCCCTTCAGACGTTAGCCGAAACTGGCAGAATATAATTTCCAACTTTATAAAACTGATTTCAGAGTGCAAAGCTCTGAAAGTGACATCTTTACCACATGATGGATTCTGATGATATAATCACAGATATTTGTTATTTTAAGTCATGCATGGACAGACATTTTCTGGTCTCACTGATAGTATTTTGTCCTTGAGAGACAGTTATCTCAAAGAGAAAGTCTTTAAAGGACCCCTAGTTTAGATTACAGGATGCAACGACAGCAAGATCAATTTTTCCCATCAGATCCTTTAATCCAGTTTATTGGAGGTCCAGTAACACTAAGCACAATACTGTGATATTAAAACTTATTGGTCCCATTCTGCTATTGTTGTTGCTGGTCTGTAATCTTCCTGTGAAGGTATCTGACACAAGCTGGATCCATATCTTACAATAAATGGTGCAGACAATTTGGACCACTCAAAAGTGGAGTGTTTGATGTTCTGGAACAGTAATAGGCCTAAAGCGGTTTTGTGATCCCGCAGGCATCTCGTCAACATTAGGATCTCCTTGGTGTTTGTTTTTGATTCACTCATAATTCATAAGCTCTCTGACATTTGAAAGCTTAGAAGCTTGTGCCCACAGAGGAACATGGTAGCATTTGTGTGCACGATTAGACCTATGGATGACTGAAGAAAAAAAACAAAAAAAACAAAAAAAAACTTGTGAAGCCAGTAGCTGGCGATTTTTTAAAAAAAAATTTATTCACACTACATATTCATACCATATGGAACATACTTATTTAAACATCTGCAAAGTTTGTTTTACAGTAATTGATTTCAAATGCACATATTGCCTTCATGAAATAATCAATCACTGAATCAATTAATTTAGAAACTAAACTAGATGCATCTGAAATTGCATACTTACTAAGTACTATAAGAACGTACTTAGAAACCATTAAATGTTCTATATAGTATTAATTAAACAAAATTTGGATACACTACATCATGTTGTTATTAACATGTGATCTCCAGTTTTCAGCTGGAGCTTAAGCCAAAGTGCTTGTTATATTTAATATTGGACAAAGACAAGCAGATCTAAAGACAAACTTTGTCCTTCCAGTGGTTATTCTTCAAGTCCTAAACCATATTCTCCACAGGCCACTTTACATTTCATTTTACAGCGGTATGAAAACCCACTTTTTTTCTCAGTGGGTGGTAGAGGTCTTTGGAAGTGTTCTCACTGGGGGAATCCCGGACGCATGGAGACAGCAGAGAAATTGAAGATAAGTCTTGTCTAAATGGAAGATCTAGAAGGACCTTGATGAACAACTGTGCTTTCCTTTCTAAGATTTCTATCTAGGAATGTGCTGTGCATTCACCAACGACTGCAACATGAGCAGAAACCAGCAATACATTAATACTTTTTTTCATATATGAACATTTGTAAGAATATGCTTCCAGCTAACTAAACTATGTTCTAAGGATGTTTTGCTAACGTTCCCACTAAGTTATGAAAATGTTGTGTTTGAATCTCCTCAGATTGTTCAAAAATGTATTTATTTATTTGGTTTGTGAACATTTTGCAAATATTAAATTGCATAAAATTTGCAAATATTATGGGAACATTACTTTTGACCTTTCTCAGATCCATCTGAAACAAACAGTAAGTAGTAACGTTTCAAAAAACACATCAAACTGTATTTACACAAAACTGTTTTCAACTAAAAAAGGAAAACTTTTTATGCATTCTGGCCATTTACACAACCGTGGCATTTTGAGGGCCTGGAAACACAAACTTTTGAAAATTATATCATTATTATCTTTGTGTAAACTACAAAACCGCAAAATTGTGAAAAACACAGATTACGTACTCAGTCTATAGGTGCAGGCTTGTAGTGTTTCTTTACAAAGTGACATCGCCAACTACTGGCCTGGCATGCATAATACAGCATTTTTAGTCACTTCCGTGGATCCATGTGAACAGGGATCATTTTGACACCATTGTCGTCTCTACATGGAACTTTTCAAAAATGCAAAGGACAAACTTTTCTGTTTAGTACATCACTGTTGTGTAAATGTACCCAAAGATGTTTCAGAAAATTGTTCCATGAATAGATATTACACAAGATGGAACCAAGACCCAATAACCAGATAAGACCACATAACTTTAAGCTAATACTAAAAAAATTGTTACGAGGAGAACATTATAAAGAGCCTTGCTAGAATGTTAGCCAAAGTTCTGAGAATGTCACCTGTTAGCTGGGATTTATAGTACATAACATTTCAGTACAGTAAAAAGCTAAATAAAATTAATTACTTCCAGTTTAATTTGCCACTATCAAAAATAAAAGAGTAATGATGACAGACATCTTCAATGTGCCAGAGAGTGAATGCTCATAATCTTTTCAGCCCTTTCTTTCATAATTATGCCCAAGGGGAAGGCAGATAGATACTTTTAACAAATTACCTGTCACCCATGTAAGCATCTTTATACTTTTTAATCTCAACATCCTTAATCTAAACTCCTTTAAAAGCCATTTCAGATGAAGCAAAATATGCTTCAGATGCTCTCTCAGTATGACTGTCTGTGATTTACCCAGCCTGCAATAGTGTGATGCGATCTGTGGTGCAAATGATCTAATTAGTCAAATATCTTGACTACTCAGACCCAAGTGTGCATGTCTTGCTCCTTATGGTGGAAGCTTGTCAGTTGGAGAGTTGTTTGCTTCGGCTAATTGTGAATGCGTGAAGGGTTCTTGTCCTTTTCAGGAGATCAGAGGCCGAGAGCAGGAGGCTGGGAAATAAGCTGCCCTCGTTTGGTAAAAAGAACAAGTCACCTCCAGGGCTTGAGGTCACGTCAGCCTCATTTTCACCACTCTTTCTCCTTCAAATACTCTTTTATCTTTCCATTGCCACAGGAAGGAGATGAATCACAGTGGATGAGGATATTTAAAATGGGGTTAAGGAAGAATGATGGCTTGGTATGAACATCTAAAGGAGATGCAATATTGAGAGTGAAAATACACTGTGTGCACAATTGTTAGGCAAGTAATTATTTTGACTATATCATCATTTTATCCATAATTATCCAAGCTGTATAAACTTGAATGCTTATTGGATTTAATGCATATCAGGTGATGTGTATTTGTGTAACGAGGGAGGGTGTCGCCTAAGGACATCAACACCCTATATCAAGGTGTGCATAATTATTAGGCAGATTCTTCTCCTCTGAAAAAATGGGCCAAAAAAGAGATTTAACTCACTCTGAAAAGTCAAAAATTGTAAAAAGTTTTTCACAGGGATGCAGCACTTTTGAAATATCCAAGATATTGGGGCGTCATCACAGAACCATCAAATGTTTTGTAGCAAATAGTCAAAAGGGTTGCAAGAAACGTTTCGAGAAGAAAAGACGCAAATGAACCGCCAAAGATTTGAGAAGAATCAAACATGAAGCTACCAGGAACCCATAATCCTCCAGTGCTGCCATATTCCAGAAACTGCAACCTACCTGGAGTGTCAAGAAGTACAAGGTGTTCAGTTCTCAGAGACATGGCCAAGATGAGAAAGGCTGAAACACGACCACCTCTGAACAAGGCACATAAGTTGAATCGTCAAGAATGGGCCAAGAAATATCTGAAGACCGAATTTTCAAAGGTTTTGTGGACCGATAAGATGAGAGTGACTCTTGACGGACCAGATGGATGGGCCCGTGGTTGGATCAGAAACGGACACAGAGCTCCGCTTCGACTCAGACACCAGCAAGGTGGAGGTGGGGTACTGGTATGGGCAGGTATTATTAAAGATGAGCTAGTTCAACCTTTTCAGATTGAAAATGGACTCAAAATCAACTCTCAGACCTACTGCCAATTTTTAGAAGGAACTTTTTCAAGCAGTGGTACAGGAAAAAGTCTGCATCTTTCAAGAAGACTTAGATTTTTATGCAAGACAACACTCCATCACATGCATCAAAGTACTCCACTGCGTGGCTGGCCAGTAAAGGCCTTAAAGATGAAAAACTAATGACATGGCCCCCTTCTTCACCTGAATTAAACCCTATTGAGAATTTTTGGGCCCTTCTTAAGCAGGAAATTTATAATGAAGGTACACTTCTCTGAACAATGTCTGGGAGGCTGTGGTTGCAGCTCCACAAAAAGTTGATTCTGACCAGATCAAGAAACTGACAGACTCCGTGAACGGAAGGCTCGTGACTGTAATCGAAAAGAAGGGTGGCTATATTGGTCACTGAGGTTTTCTTCTTGAAATTTCAGTTTGTTTATTATTCTCACTTTAACAGGTTAAAATAAACAAGTGAGATGGGGAAAATCTTTGTTTTTCATTTAGTTGCATAATAATTCTGCACACTAATAGTTGCCTAATAATGGTGTACATGTAGATATTCTCTTAAGAATGCCAAAACCTCACTTTTACTACTTAAATGTTCAGGTTTGAGGGTTTGTTAACATTTTGGATTGACCAAGAGCACTGTAGTTGTACAATAACAAAATTAATCCTCAAAAATACAACTTGCCTAATAATTGTACACACAGTGTATGGTATGTAAATTATGGAACTGATTAATTGATATGAAACTAATCAAATCAAATTGCAATGAATTAGAGATTAACAGCCGATTTAAGATCTATGTGCAGATAATTTAATGAAGTACAGAGATAATCCAGAGTGATAAACCAGAGGCAAGAGCCAAAAACCAAAAACAGGTATTAAGTACATTTGAATGAATATGCACATTTATATAGAAATACATATTAATGTAGTTTTTACTTATTTAATTTATGAATGAATAAAATGCATACATTAATTTGAATAAATATTATACATTACAATTAGATTTTAATATATTATAATATATTATATCATCGGTGTCACATGATTCTGTAGAAAATTATTCCAATATGCTGATTTGGTGCGCAAGAAACATTTCTTATTACAGTTATGCTGCTTAATAGTTTTGTGCAAACTGTGATATTATTTAGGATTCTTCAAGGAATAGAAAGTAAAAAAAAAAAAAAAGATTTATTTGAAAATTTTCTGGTGATAAAAATGTATAATAATTAAAATCGAACCAATAGTTAATGAAGTGTTTACTGACAGTTTGGATTAATTTCTTCCTAAAAATCTTACTGACTCCAAACTTTTGAATGTATGTTAATATATATTTTTAAATAATAAGAAAAACCATGTTCATTCTACATAGCATACATTTTCTAACCTCTATGGGTTTGAAACATAAGGTTCACACATGAACTTAAGGTGCATAGAGAAGAATAAAATGAGTTTAGACAAGTCTAACAGTCAATGTATCTAATGTGGATTATTCCCAGGTCACTAGCCATTTCTAATCTCAGCGCTATTTTTTATATTTCACACACATAACGGTACATTCAACATGGCATATTTCTTCAGGAGCACTTGCAGGGAGCCAAAGACTTCATGAGATATTTGCCTCAAGAATAGTTTTTTTCTTGCATCTACGAAACATATAATAAATGCATTTATCATGTTTAATGATAAATGCATCAATTCTCATAGAGGATTCAAGACAGATATCTGTCTCTCAAAGCATCTGAGCCGTGATCTCCTTTATGACTAGTGGTGTATCTTCACAACACAAATTTTATCCATTTCAGAGCAAAGTATTTGAAAACTCGGCTTGAGTCAGATACACAGTACATCAGAGAGTTTCTGAACCACACAAACACCTAAGCCAATTTAATATCTTTGTTTCTGAATTGATCTCTTTGCATGTGGTCGCCAACCTTGTTTTCAATATTTTTCAAAAATCCAACTGAAAATGTAACAATACAGCAGGGTTCTTCAACAGGGGGTCCACAGCAGTACTGCAGGGGGGCCTAGGAATGATTGTTTGAGCTCAGTTTTACAAAATCTGTTTTAAACAAAAATACAGCATTAAGTAAACTCTAACTAAAGTTAAGAAGATTTTTCTTGCACATTAAGACATCAAGTAAAATAAAAACAGTACAAGAATAAGGTTCGGCATCTGTAAGGCTGGTGTTTGGTTGGGCTCTGTGTTTTCATATGTCATGTGATTCCCACCTTTCCCTTGTGTTTATGCCATGTGCTTTTGTTTTAGTTGGGTTTCATTCTCATTGGTTCATTAATTTCATTATGGTCAGATGCTGCACATTTCCTCGTTAGTAGTTTGTATTTATAGCCTTTATTTTGCCTTGCATCTTTGTCTTGCTTTGTCATCTTTGATGCTGTGGTCCACTGGTATGAGTGTCATGTCCATGCCATGCCTTATTTAAGTTTAAGTCATGTTTATTTTCAAGTAATTGTTTTGTTTGTACACTTTTCAGTGGAACAGTTACAGCATCAATAAAGATAATTATAATGGCTTGGCAATGTAAGCATCGTAACACTATGTAAACATTATACTATGGCACACACTCACACACACACACACACACACACACACACACACACACACACACACACACACACACACACACACACACACACACACACACACACACACACACACACACACACACACACAAGTATTGAGTCAATACCTTTTTGTGTTTCATCTGTTTTGTCTGGCTCAGGAAAAATGGCCCATCACTCAATGTAAGTTGCCATTCTAAGAGCTGTCAGTCAGAAAATCTGCAGAAATGGATGGATTGTAAAACATACATTTATTTTACATACAAGCATGTACAATTACACTGGAAATGCTAACTGTGTTTGAGGATGGTGTGATGCAGTTTGACTCATGCAGCAAATGAGCATGACACAGAGCCCTAATAAGAAAGTCAAATTCAGACTTCACTGTAGTGCAACATTATGAAGCAGACTTGCCTCTTATCAAAAAATGTTCCATGATATTCATGCCCTCGAGGAGCTTGCTTTTCCTCCCAAATGCTGCATATGTCATATTAAAGGAATAGTTAACCCCAAAAATTTTGCTGAAATTTACTCACACTTAAGCCATCCAATATGTAGATGAGTTCATTGTAACATATTTTGAGAAATAACATATTCTTTGAAAACATATCTTGTTCATCAGACGATCCTCTGCAGTGAATGGGTGCCATCAGGATGAGAGTCCAAACAGCAGCTATAAACAATAATTCACAAATAATCCACATGACTCCAGTCCATCAGTTAATGTCTTATGGAGTGAAAAACGGAATGTTTGTAAAAAACAAATAAAAAATTAAATAAGGCTTTTTAATTTTAACCGTTGCTTCTCACCAAAATATTAGTAAATCCATAATGCTTCATCCAGTGAAAAAATCCCCTGTTGCCCTCTCACATCAAAATCCACCAACATTATGGATAAAGGACTTGTATTTTAGCTTGAAGCAACGAATGGAAGTTAAAACATTTTTAAATTATGGATTTATTTCTTACAAACCTGCAGTTTTACACGTCACAAGATGTTATTAAATGGACTTGTGTGGTGTAAATTATTGTGGATTAATTGTGATGATTTTATCAGCTGTTTGGACTCTCATTCTGATGGCACCCATTCACTGGAAAGGATCCATTGGTAAGCAAGTGATGAAAAGACCCTTCAATATTTTTGTAAATGCATCTATGAATCTATAAAATACTTGTCCTGGTCTAAATTTAATAATCTCCTCATGATACTTCTAGATTAAATTTCTAGCCAAATCCCACTGAGGTGTGGCATTTCATGTGCAGTACTTGAGAAGAAATGGCAAGCACACTGAAGGGCATCAAAATACCACAAAAAAACTTTTGTAAACTCTTACCCAGAATAACGTAAAACTCCTCTGAGACAATGGTAAAGGCAGACTCCGGAGAGAAAGATGGCGCAGCACACCGACAAAACAGACTGGTTCAGAGCCACTGAAGCCTGAGGAAGACAAAAACATCCTGCTCATCTGTGTCCTTCGAGGAGAAGACACGTGCTCTGGAGTCTCAGAGGAAGGACAGCAGCAGCCTCCAGCTGTGTGCAGGCATTAGCACACCCACAAGTACCTACGCTTGATCAGTGACTCAATGTTATACAACTCTTCAATAGTATTCATGGCTAAACAAGCACAGAGAACAAACACACCTGCTAGAACTCAAAACTGCTGATTGCTACAGTAGTAAATGATGTTTACAGTTCACTCAACAGGAGCACATTTTCACATTTAGGAGAAGGCTGTCAACATTTTGAGCATACATCAATATTTTGTGCTCTTAATTAGCAAGCACTGCTAATTGCCTTGAGAATTGATAAGGAAATGTGGGCGTTACATACCAGAATGGTGCCAGGATGCTGGAGGCAGCTTTGTGATGTCAGCTGGGAAGTAAGAAAGAAAAGTTGGTTCAGAGAGTTATTAAATGTTTTATAAGCCTAGTCATATATATATATATATATATATATATGAGGCAGAGAAAGCTCAATGCGCTGCCTGACCAAATGCAGAAATGCGCTGCATACACACAGAACACATCGGAAATGTTTGATGGAACCACAACCTTATCAATGTCTGCTCTGAAAGGAGAGATTTAAATTTTTTTTTATTTTAGTTTTTTTTACATCCTGATCATATTATTCCTTAGCTTTTTTTCCTTCTTCTCGATATTATTAGCCTAACTAAGCTGACGTTTACAGTTACTGAAACATCATAAACGTGTTTTTTTTTTTTACAAAGCACACTCTGACATCCATACCAACACAATTATACAATTATAACAATTATAGCTGCATAATTTATCAGATTGGCTCTAAAATACACTAAATCTGAGAAAATGACATTATCTGGTAAAAAAAAAAGGTAAAAAAAATATTTTGAAGCCTTGCTAACAGAATGAAAGCCTATTAATGACAACTGCATACTTTTAATAGCAAAATGGTCCTAGTATTAAAATTTCTGTTTTAATGGCTTTCAATTGGGACATTGGGGCAAATGTCCTGAGTGTAACTATTTTGTGTAAAACAGATTTATTAAAGGAAAAAGGGTGAAATATTACAATAATAATAATAAAAAAACACACTTGTGCCAAAAGTTACACTGTTGTGGCATTAACACAGGTAAAATAATCAAAAAGACAAAAATGTCCATAAGGAAGCAATATGCAGCTGCTCGTGTGATATTGTTTAGATATATTATAGTGAGGAGACTTTATTTGGGAGTAAGGCATGGTGAGCATGTAGTCTACTAAAATATAAAATGGATAAAATATGTGCAACCATATTCAAGCAATTCTGTATTTTTTCAATTAAAACAATACTCAGAACACTTTTGTGACTGCATGGCATGGAGGAGCATAAAAAACCCTACAAATTGAATTTGCAATTTTCCCATCAGAAGCTTGGGCACATTCAGGATTGTCTTACCCAACCAAAGCTCTTACTCAAATGAAACAGGCACTAATCATCAGAGAACAACTGTAAACACTCATGTCTAAATGGCCTGGAAAATGGGGCATAGTAATAAGCTTCAAGCCTTTCAAGCTGCTTTCTCCAGAATCCTGTGACAGCTTTCAAAGCAGAAGTCTAGAAGCATACGAGTCAAGGTTGCTCATCTTGTTTATTATGAGCGCCTGAACTAATTAGGTAAACACTGTGCCCTGAATAAATCTGTAGTCAATCTTTCTTTATCCTCATGAAAGACTGATTCAATTAAATATCAAAGGGTTAGACAAAACTAGTGAGGACACAGGAAAATCATTCCCAGAAGGACGAAGAGGTATTTTTGGAGAGGTGTTTACGCAGAACATGCACTACTAGATCAAAGAGCTCAGGTGCTCGATTTCATTCATTAATCGACTGACATTCAAATTATCATCGCTCTTACCCAAGAGATCACATCTCAAAGGCTTATGCTATCTGCATCCATCTCTACAGCATATACTTCCTCCCACTGCTTTCAAGAATTGTTTTTGGATAATTCAGTTAAACAGTGATGTCTACATTAACATTATAATCATAATAACTGATATTATTACAGAAGGATGTAGCACTCTGATCATCTGGTGAATAATAGAGGCATGACAGAGAATTAAATTATCTTCAAGTCATTATCTGTATGCCTGTCAAATGGCTCTGGACTAACTATATAGCTAGACAGAAAAAAAACAAAAAAACAAAAAACAAATGCAGTTTTAGTCTTTCTTTTTAGTTTTAGTTTTGCGCTGTTTTCCAGTCTAAAAAATCCCTGATACTGTAATTACTTCTCCCATACCGCTTTTCCCAGTATGCAAAAAATCTCAATTGTCATTAATCCTGTTTTATAACAAATTTGGTGAATTTGCAGTGCCATCATGTCCACGTCTAAGTTTAAAGTCCCCATGAAATCAAAAGGAAACTTTTGGGTGTTAGTATCAATACGTTAGTCTTAAGATTATCTATAAGGCAGTGTGCTCCAAAACACTGACAAAGTTACTATTTGGAAGATATAAGCATTCAATGCTTGCAGTTCGGTACTTCCGCCAAAACGGCTCAACTTTTATTTGATGTCACATCATACTTCTCATCAAATCTTCTGACCAATCAAATGCTCTCTAGAATCCGAAGCGCCCGCCACCTGCACTGTTAATAGACGTTGAAGCACTGGCTGAGATCAGTCACTTGTTCACAGTGTAGTATTTTTCCTGTGCAGTGAAAGACTCATAGTGTACATTGTAGGTGATAGGGAACAATTCAGAGAGTGCAAATAAGATTTTGATTGGTGCAAATGAGGTCTGGTTTTACATTGTTTCACGCAAACTGTGGCAGTGCACATCTGGACTTTGGCTTGTTGGTATCAATCCCTCTTTCAGAAGCAATCTTTGCACAACTCCAGGGCTGAACTGACCTTCGTTTGTGAGGCAGTACAGTGTAAAATTTTAGCACAAATGTATAGGACATTTCCTTCAAAAATTAAAGTTAACCATCTTTCCTCGGTGGTCTATGGAGACTCCTATGTTCGTTGGTGCATCTCAACACACCACACTTTTAATGGCTCTTTGGTGCTGACATTGTATCTTCAGAAACTACAGCAAGAAAACAGTAATAGCGGACAGCTGTTTCTTACTCAGGGCTTTGTATATGCTAATAGGGCAGAGAGCATCACAAATGGGACCTTCACCTAGGGAAACAACCAAAGGAACCACAGATCAAAGAAACTACAAAGGACTACAAACTGGCACAGGAAACAGAAAAAATATGAGACTACAACATAAAAATAAGAACTACAACATAAAAATTCTAAATTCAAACACAAGACAAAACCAGACATGTGACAACCTATATATAAATAAATAAATAAATAAATAAATAAATAAATAAATAAATAAATAAATATATATATATATACATACATACATACATACATACATCCATCTATATATATATATATATATATATATATATATATATATATATATATATATATATATATATATATATATATACATACATACATCTATATACATACAATTGGAAAGTATGAACATGAAAAGTATGAGCATGTACAGCACTCAATACTTAGTTGGGGCTCCTTTTGCCTGAATTACTGCAGCAATGCGGCATGGAGTCGATCAGTCTGTGGCACTGCTCAGGTGTTATGAGAGCCCAGGTTGCTCTGATAGTGGCCTTCAGCTGTTCTGCATTCTTGGGTCTGGCATATCGCATCTTCCTCTTCACAATACCCCTTAGATTTTCTATGGGGTTAAGGTCAGGCGAGTTTGCTGGCCAATTAAGAACAGGGATACCATGGTCCTTAAACCAGGTACTGGAAGCTTTTGCACTGTGTGCAGGTGCCAAGTCTTGTTGGAAAATGAAATCTGCATCTCCATAAAGTTGGTAAGCAGCAGGAAGCATGAAGTGCTCTAAAACTTCCTGGTATACGGCTGCGTTGACCTTGGACCTCAGAAAACACAGTGGACCAACACCAGCAGATGACATGGCACCCAAAACCATCACTGACTGTGGAAACTTTACACTGGACCTCAAGCAACGTGGATTGTGTGCCTCTCTTCTCTTACTCCAGACTCTGGGACCCTGATTTCCAAAGGAAATGCTAAATTTACTTTCATCAGAGAACATAACTTTGGACCACTTAGCAGCAGTCCAGTCCTTTTTGAAGCGAGACGCTTCTGACGCTGTCTGTTGTTCAAAAGAGGCTTGACACAAGGAATGTGACAGCTGAAACCCATGTCTTGCATACGTCTGTGCATAGTGGTTCTTGAAGCACTGACTCCAGTTGCAGTCCACTCTTTGTGAATCTCCCCCACATTTTTGAATGAGTTTTGTTTCACAATCCTCTCCAGGGTGGGGTTATCCCTATTGCTTGTACACTTTTTTTCTACCACATCTTTTCCTTCCCTTTGCCTCTCTATTAATGTGCTTGGACACAGAGCTCTGTGAACAGCCAGCCTCTTTTGCAATGAGCTTTTGTGTCTTGCCCTCCTTGTGCAAGGTGTCAATGGTCGTCTTTTGGACAACTGTCAAGTCAGCAGTCTTTCCCATGATTGTGTAGCCTACAGAACTAGACTGAGAGACCATTTAAAGGCTTCGCAGGTGTTTTGAGTTAATTAGCTGATTAGAGTGTGGCACCAGGTGTCTTCAATATTGAACCTTTTCACAATATGAATATTTTCTGAGATACTGAATTTGGGATTTTCCTTAGTTGTCAGTTATAATAATCAAAATTAAAAGAAATAAATATTTGAAATATATCAGTCTGTGATGAATGAATATAATATACAAGTTTCACTTTTTGGATGGAATTAGTGAAATAAATCAACTTTGTGATGATATTCTAATTATATGACCAGCACCTGTATATGAAGATGTACATTTTGTACTATTTTATGAATTAAATTGTATTTTGCTTGAATTTCCTGCTAGGTGAAAATACTTTTCATGTAAGCTATAAACACAAACATTCTAATATTCTAATATTCTATATTAAACACTAACATTAAAAAAAAAAAAAAAAAAAAAAAAAAAAATATATATATATATATATATATATATATATATATATATATATATATATATATATATATATATTATACTACAATATGGAACTGTTATCTGTAAAATTCAGTTACTAAATATTCCAGCTGGCTCAGCCTGCATGCATTATTATACATTTTCCTTTTTTGCTTAATCCTCAAGTTCTGTTCAGGGTCTAAGAAACCCCAAGGCCATTTTAATAACTCTAAAAAGACCTACATAATGGTGAAGAATCAAGTTAATACTCAAAGACTTTTCTTAAGCTTATGAGAAATTAATATATACATTTTAACTTGAAATCATGTTTCAAATGTTCACCATGCAAAATGTTACGTTACTTGAGGTCTGATGTCTCAGAGTCTCCAAAAATACAGTAAAACATAAATATGTTTAGTTTTTTTCTACAATGTGGTCAAAAAAGTATATTCTAAACAATGTTGTATTAAAAACATTTCCAAAATTGCATGCCTAGTTTATAATATGAGAGATGGTTTGATACAACAGATTTTTGTTTTTCAGATATATTCTTCAATTTCAATTAGGGGTTTAGCTTATTTTGCTACACCTCCTTGTGATGGAGATCCCGCAGTTATAGGACAGAAGACCTCAGAATTATTTTGAATGTGTAGAATCCCAGGGGGATTAGAATTTAGAACACGACTGTTACAATCTCTTTTTGTTTCAGGTGAAAGTATATTGGGTCTGAATAACAACACAGGAAGCAACATTTCTTCTCAGCTGGATCTAACAGATCGATACAAACAGAATGTTGCAGAGTCACATATAAGTACAGCCGAGGCTGCCTAAACTGAATGGTCACAGAGGGTCTCACACTGAGAGAGGCCAGAGAAAGCAATTACTCACCCTTAGCTGATATCAACTGTAATCTAATTCCAGCATCAATCAGCTGATCTATGACCACACACTTGAGCCGGTGACCAGTTCCTTGTGCCTATCAGAGGTCATGTACCTCCAGAGGTGTGCAGAGATCTTGCAGAAACGCTGGGCCATCACTCTCTGTCAGACGCTAACATAAAGCCCTGAGGCTCAGGGATACATGGACGGCTGTGTGATTGATGGCTCCTTGTGAGATTAATCTTGATTGAGTCCAGGAAAGTAATGATCTACTGCCTGTTAGATCCCCACTGTGCAGATCTTAGCGCGCCGCTACATCAGTCAGTTGGCTGGGTGCCATGCCTCCAGCCCAGTGTGCTATTTCTAAAAGACAGGTGGTACTCCTCTGATGCTCCTCCTTACCTCCAAATATTAAACATTTTCTTGTGCAGGCTGATTGGAAAAATGTAACATTAATATATTCTAAGGAAGTGTGATCAATAATATATGAATTGAAAAAAATAGGCCTGGCAACTGTATTAAAAAAGGCTGTCCATTTTTAATGTTCACTGCATTAAAGCTTGAATGCGCAAGCAAAAATAGCTTTGTCTTGATTTAAAGTGAACAGTGATGCATGCTAATGCTAATGACTATTTAATAGGGTGACCAGTTGTCCCTGTTTTCCAGAGATGGTCCCCATTTTCAGTGGTCTGTCTCCAGCTGAAGACGTTCTTGGAAATGTCCCCACTTTTTACTGTGCATTCAAAACATCCTGCCATATGCTATCGCTAAAAAGAACATTATATCTTCACATACAGTTTGTAATTTCAATCTCATACGTTTTTTTTTAGGGGTAGCTACAAATGACTTTATCTGCGTTATTTAAATATCATTTCAGGGTCACAGAAAGATCTTTTGATGTAATTAGAATGCTTTAAGTGTGATATTAATTTATCATGACAAAGTGCCACTGTGACATATAAGAGCGATGCTTAAACACTTTCAGGCAGAAATAGTTAATCAGCTGTTTTACATCATATTAAGAGACAAGGTGACAAATGTATATAACAAGTTTTTCTGGGTCCTCTAATTACTTGTGTAATTAAGATGGCAATTATAGGGTGTTTAACTGCAGACTAGGTGATGAAGCTAAGTGGGAATTAATGTTATATTTAGCTACTGGCCAATCTGGTACATACAAGACTCATTGAAGGGCTTGATTGACAAGTCTCACTGAGATTTTGATGTAAGAGCAACCTCAGATTTACAACTCTCATGAAATTATTATCTGGTTTAAAGTGCTCTCTGCATTCTCCATTAGTCCATGTCTGCTTCTACATCTCTCTATACATACATAGAGAACAGCAGCACTGTAGAATACATTATGTATGGAGTCTGTGCCTGACAGAACGTCTGATTAGCGGTGTGTGAAGCCAGGTTTTCAGATTTTTTGATGCAAACGACCCCCAACTATAACATTTTGCTTCTGCCTGTCTGCCTGCTTGTTGGAATAGTATTATTAAACCTCGTTTTGGAACGTTATTCAACGTCTTCATCTTTCTTTTTGTATTCTACCCCTATCTTTCTACCCCTGACAAATAACGTGTTAATTTTGAAAAAAATAATTTGCAAAGTTTAAAATGCCTCCCATCTCCTCCAAATAAACTTTTAATATTGTTATAAAAAATACACTGGGGTTGCATTCTTACAGCAGTTTGAAAACCGTACATTAGGAAAAAATTGGGAATTTGACGTTTACATCAGGTAGAATCTGGAAATTTATACTTTTACTCAATTACATTTCAAAGGCAAATGTTCATTACGTTTTCAAGAAGATGTGCAAGGTGTTTTCACAAGTCATCATGACAAATCTTTCTTTATTGTACTAATCAATCAAATTAGCGTCCTAGATGAACTTTTGTAATCAACGACATCCACTTCGTGGATTCATTGATATTCATTGCATTTGGACACAACAATGGTCATTTGTCCTTTTGATGAGATGTCTCATCAGTCAACACAAAAAAAGCAATGCATTTTATTCATAGCCATCTCTGAAGATCATTTTATCAACACTTTATACACCTCTGCATACTGTATGCTGCAAGGGTTAGCCAGGTTTTGCATCTCTCAGAAAACATAATTTTACTTCCAGACTAAACAGGACATCTTTGACTATTCAAAGAAAAGGAATAAATCCTACACACACAAAAATAATGCCTCAATGAACACAGTGCAAGATTAACCTGAGATCTATCCCTCGATCAATGTGAAGCTAAGCCTGCCCTGCTTACAGCCAGCTTAACAAATCACATAATTATCACCACGATCTGGCACATGCCACAAGCTTTCATTCCCACATTTGAATCTTTTCTGCTGACATACTGATGCATTCACTGTCAAAGATACTGAATATTTCAATCTGGAGTCTTTGCAAGCCGTGGTGGCAAAGCAATTTAAGGTCTTGTGTTGTGGTGAAGAGCAGGCAGTGGAATGAGCTCTTCAAGTTGGGTCTGATTTCCATGCTCACACATGGAGTCTGTGATAAGAGTCATTACCGCAGAGAGCTGTAATCACTGCCTCCACTGTGTGGGACTGAACTGAGAGCAGTGATGAGATACTGAGGCACAGTCACATGAACTCAAGCAGCAGCTTTAGTTAAAAGGTAAATTTCACTTCTCTGAAACCTTTAGAGTAACATTCATATTCATGATACCAGAACAAGCCATTTCAAAGTACTCTCTTCTGAATATAAAATCATTCATAAACATATTGCCTGATGTTTTTCTGATTTATTGCCCCCATTATATGACCATGTATTGGCCCCAAAAATTATTTGTACACTAAAGTCTTTCTTACTGCATGGATTACACTGCGTTCAATTACAAAGTATCAAAAAGCACAAACAAATGATGCTAGAAATGTTCTCACACCAAACTTCACAATAATTTGACATTTACTGTAAGTGAAGTGAAGTGAAGTGAAGTGACATTCAGCCAAGTATGGTGACCCATACTCAGAATTTGTGCTCTGCATTTAACCCATCCGAAATGCACACACACAGAGCAGTGAACACACACACACACTGTGAGCACACACCCGGAGCAGTGGGCAGCCATTTATGCTGCGGCGCCCGGGGAGCAGTTGGGGGTTCGATGCCTTGCTCAAGGGCACCTAAGTCGTGGTATTGAAGGTGGAGAGAGAACTGTACATGCACTCCCCCCACCCACAATTCCTGCCGGCCCGGGACTCGAACTCACAACCTTTCGTTTGGGAGTCCGACTCTCTAACCATTAGGCCACGACTTCCCAAAGATTGGCATCCAGCTTTGTTTCAAGATGAATTTCAGGCAGTGTCAACACATTTTGGATGTCCCTTCACAGTGGTGAAACTTAGGTTTTTGAAGAGGCTCTCACAAGTGGATACATTCGCAAACAGTGTTTTTTGCAACGTAGCGTTGACTGTGAAAATAGAGCTATTTCAAAAAGATTATTGCTTGTTATGTGCTGTTCACTTCGACAGCATTGTTAAAGATTTATTTTGTATGTGTATAGTCGTCATATAACATTTCTGCAAAGATGACACAATATTTACTCACAAGTGCAAAAGATGATGACACACACTTTTTAGACCATAAATGGTACGTTGATTTTGAATGCAACTAGGACACACCAGGAGTGATATTTTGCTAGTTTCAGAAGAATAGCATGAGGAGTTTATCGAGTCTGGTCTCTCGTTATCACCTCATTGAGTATTTATGACATTTTAAGCATTCGCAGTAAAATGTGTCAGTGTGGACAAGAAACTTCAAAATGTTTCAAAATGGTTCAAAATGTTTCTGGAATAATGCTTGTTCACATTCCAAATGTATCTGAAATAATATAGTAGTAGCCTCAGATTTATGAGGTTAGTTCCCTTTCAGTCGGTCACGTTCAACGTTACGAATGGGATCTCGCCCGAGAGCCAAATCACCTTCGAGTGGTACAAAACGAGCCAATGGTACACAAAGTACCTTGGTCAACGGGATTTGCATCGCGAGCTCTGCCCTGCAGAGCGGGTATATAAGGAGCAACGCGAGCAACTCGCATTCAAGCTTTTGCTTCGGAGCCGAGCACATTGTGTGCTGTTTTCACCGGAGTGCTACAAGCAAGAGCTGGTGTTGGTGTGACGGCGTGATTCAGCGGTTCGTTTGGGTTTCCTGCGACAGCTCCCGCGTTCCCCTGAGCGCTTCAGCACCTCTGAAAGAGCAAATTTCTTTCACAAAAGAGATACAGGCCGATTTGCGTCTTTTTAAAGATGTCATTTCGCCCGTGTGTTTCTGGGTGCGGTCGATATATCGCTCCTCGTGACGGCCACGATCGTTGTGTCACATGTCTGGGCTTCCAGCATGCTGAGACTGCATTCGTGGATGGCTCATGTTCTCATTGTGGTGACATGACCATCTCGGCGTTGAGATCGAGACTCGATTACCTTAAAAGGTATAGAGTCTCCTCTGCCACACCCCATTCTAGCTCTTCTTCTCGTAAGAGGGCTACTTCGGCTGGTGGCCAGGGTGATCTGAGGGTTACTGTGTGGGCTTCCCAGACGAGCCAACCTCCTCGGGCCACACCCCTCTCACATACGCCGCAGCCGGTCGAGTTTCGGGATGAGTTTGCTGGACCCTCTCAGGCTCCTGACATCTCATTCAGGGCTCGCGAAGAGGACCGTATGTCGATCGTCGCATCACAAGGCGGGCTTGAGTCCTAAGGAGATGAGGATTCGGCTGCGTTGCCTCCCTCGGGAGTGCCAGCGTTGTCCGAGTCCGATCCCGAGCTGACGGCCGTGCTTTCCCGGGCAGCGGAGAGCATCGGCTCTGAGTGGAATCCTCCACCCAGTCCTGAGTGCTCGAGGCTGGATGATTGGTTTTTGGGGGCTGCTCATGCGGATCGCCAGCCCCCCCCCTCTGGTTCCTTTCTTCCCGGAAGTGCACCAGGAGGTAACCAGTTCATGAAAGGCACCTTTAACTGCCCGTAACCTTTCTGGTACTTCCTCTGCCTTCACTGCCCTCGATGGCGAGGCGGCCGAGGGGTATGCTGGGATTCCCCAGGTGGAGCGTTCTGTTGCGATGCAACTGTGTCCACAGAGCGCCTCCGCTTGGCGTGGTGGTCCCAAGCTGCCCTCCAAGGCCTGTAAGTTCTCATCCACGCTTGTGGCCAAGGCTTACAGAGCAGCGGGCCAGGCCGCTTCTGCCCTGCATGCCATGGCCTCACTTCAGGTCTATCAGGCCAAGCTGCTCCGGCAGCTGCACGAGGGCAGTGCTGACCCATGAGTTTTGCAGGAAGTGCACTGCTACCGACCTCGCTCTATGGGCAACCCTTTAATCTTGAAATTGTACAATGGATTTGTGGTCTTTCTATTGCCTTCTGAGGTTAAAACACAAGACTACAATTGAATTTACTTAAGCAGATATATCTGATGTTTTGAGGAATATCCATGGTTAATTCCATGGTTTCCATGGTAACCAAGACCTGCTGACAGTAAGACAAAAATCCATCTTCCACAATGCATATATAGTATTTTGAAACTTGAAATACCAATGAAATACCTTTTTGAAAGCAAGTTTATTATTATTAATTTGTTGCTTTTTGCAATGGTATGTAAACATCCTTACTATATGACTGCTTATAATTGCAAAAGCTTGTTACGCTGACCTTTGTGTCATGCATCCTGAGTGTGGAACCCTCCCTTGTGCCAGATATAGCAGCTGAGGAACATTAGCAATGCCCTATTTCATGACTGTGGGCACTGAGTGCCCTGCCAGTGCAGCAGGGCTCCTCCTAAGTGCTTTTGCTCAAAACCTTATGGGCATATTCATTTGGCATTACTAACCTCCTCCTACAACCCAATGTTCTGGAAAACAGGACAATGATGGCACAAAACAAACATTTCAGATCAGACTTTTATTTGGACTCACATAAATAACAATAGTTCATATATATACTTTTTTGTATATTATACAATTTTATATATAATATATATTTCCTCCTATGATTTACATTCTTTTTTGCTAAGTTATATCTATTGAAACAGGAGCATTATGTTGATGAACACACAGCTGCTTGAGCACATAATAAAGACAGAAATATCAAAGAAGAGGATTCGGTTCTTTCATTCAAACAGAAATGTAATTAGTTCACCAGTCTTAAATGTAAAGAAAAGCACAGCTAACTGGAAACCTGATATGCCATTATATCTTTCCTGGACATTTCTCTTAAAAAAATGTTTATATAAAACAGCAGAGAATATCACATGAAATAATTCAAGCTGGGCCGATCGTCATGCACTTGAACAAATAGATCATGTAGATCAAACTAGTTCAGAGATCACTCTTACTTCTTAAAAGCCTGAAAATGAGCATGAATATAGTGACCTGAAAAAAGAAAACCTCAAAACAATTCCTCAAGATTTGCCTATGGATATTACTATTGTTTAATGGAAATGTTGAATACTTTCTGCAATACATCTAGCTCTTTTTAGCATGCAAAGTTAAACTCAAGACTGACCGAATGTGAGACCAAGACACATGCCAGCTACAACAGAACTGACAACAGTGTGACTGAATGAACTGAAACAAAAAGACAGTGCAATAGTGGACATCTCAGGGTTTGTTCATACAGGAAACACACTGACAATGATTTGACATTGCTGTTTCACACTTCACCCATACTATTGCACTTTTAGCAGAGTAGAACTCACTAAAAAAAGCTCCATCAGTCTAAAAGGTGTCTCATTATGGCATTCATATAAGTATTTATTGCCCAAGACCAAGACAAATTGGATCAAAGACCAAAATGATCAAGTGGAACCAGTATTGAGACTCAAGAACTTTGTGCAATTGTTCATTATTGCTCTACAGTACTACACGATCAATGTATCCTTCAGTCACAAATTAAACTTTAAAACAACTCATGAGTAAATGTTCATGGTGGAAAAACAGTCTGACATCTGTGATAGCATGTGACTTGACACTAGCTTGAATTACATTGTCCGATGGTGAGATGAAGGATGCAGGAAAAACAGTCAGAAGGGAGGTAAACCCAACCTGATCTTCTCAGAAAACATAACTATTTTACGAGCTGGCGATAAGCGTTAAGGTCCTAACCTCTCAAGATGTAACAGGAGGATTCACATACTTGCTGTGCTTGCAAAGAGAATATAATGGTAAAATGCTCTGTGCTTTCAATCAGAAAGATATAAAAGGAACCAAAGCAATCATGTACATTCAGCAGAGCAAAGAGGTAACGCCACCGACACAAAGCAAAACCTGCAGCGGGACAGTGGCGTCAGTAGTACGAATACTTCCCAATCTGGATATTTACATTGAACCGGATGGATACAAACCACGCTTTGGAGAAGTATCTCAGGTTCAGCATGCTATTGCAAAGATCTCTTGCTACACACTTGATTTATTTTTATTTTTTTGCCTGCATTAGCACAAGTGATTGTCTTCATCCCAAGACTGGGTGTCCTTATTTTAGCCCTGAACGTCACACTGTAGAAGATCATGTAAGTTTCAATACAGCCGTTAAGAAAGTAAAACTACTACACTGTATTTGCTTTGGAAAGACATTTGAATGTTAAATGGATGTTTTGGCAATATTTCAAATAATTTTCAGTGGATGGAACTGCTAAATATAGACTATAGTCTTGAATTACAGTTATCGATGGAGTGTCAATGGACGAACACCTCCACGGGATTTTGTGATACATTATATATCAACTATTAAAGATACATGTTAAAAACACCTGGAGAACTTGTGCCTCATGCTGTTCACAAAAAACTAAACCAGAAACCGAGATAGTGAGAACAAATCACAGAGGAAATACATATCATGCCATCATCTTCAGACATATTTTAAACCAAAGAATCATCTTTTCTCCCTGAATATGAAAACTGTGTTATAGACCCATCAGATAATAAATGTAACCCTTATTAGAAACACCAAATTGTCATCCTAACATAATCCATTATATTCGGTCCAAAAGGAAGTCCAACCCTGTCCCAAGTTAGCAAGTCTTTTTTTTTAGACAGGGGCAACAAATTCAACTCTAAAAAGTGCTTTTAGGGATACATTAAAACTGACAAAAAAAGCAAATGTTTAGTCATAAATAATTTACAATTTCCCCAATTTTAGATGTTTAAATCTGAGAGCTCTTAATCCACTCGCTAAACACGCAGAACTATCAGGAACAACTAAAGATTAAACTTCACCCCAGTTATAAAACCAGGAAAATAAGAAGGGTGAGGGAACTTTCTGGAATAACTCCTATGAAGCCTCAGTGGCAGCTTTTCACTCCGGACACATAGGGCGAATCCTGTTGGCGGCAGATGCCCTCTTGCTGCTCACTACAGTCCACGAAGTCAGGCACGGGCAGCCCTGACATGATCATCAATGACTTGTTCCAGATCATGAAGGTGGGAGCCACTGGAAGCAGGAAGGACACATCAAAAGTGTATATGTGCTGCGAGTTCATGGCGTCGTAGAAGGACAGGGCATTGTTGTCGTAGTCCAGCAGCACCCCGACCCTGCGCAGCTGTAGCGACGCCTCCACGATCGACTCCTTGTTGTTGTACCGCACCAGGAAGTTGTTGTTGCAGCGTGTGAAAACCCAAGACGATGAGTTTTTACCACTCCATTCGTTTTTGGGTGCTGACTTGTAAGCCACACCAAGAGCGTACCTGAAATAGATTAGAAATGTCACCATTGGAAAGCAGGTGAGATAAGACATGACCAAAGGACTAAAAAACTTTTTTTAACAACTTATTAGTTCATTAAAATGTGAAAGTGACGTGACATACAGCCAAGTATGGTGACCCATACTCGGAATTCGCGCTCTGCTTTTTAACCCATCCAAAGTGCGCACACACACAGCAGTGAACACACACACCGTGATCACACACCCGGAGCAGGGGGCAGCCATTTATGCTGTGGCGCCCGGAGAGCAGTTCGGGGTTCGGTGCCTTGCTCGGTGGTATTGAAGGTGGAGAGAGCACTGTACATGCACTCCCCCCACCTACAATTCCTGCCGGCCCGAGACTTGAACTCACAACCCTTCGATTGCAAGTCAACTCTCTAACCATTAGGCCACGACTTCCCCTTAAAACACTTTAGTTAAAAACTCAATTGAACTTGGCAGTCAGTGATCATCAGTAGCAATGTCTCAAACCAAAATGTCCCAAAATAATGACAAGTCACAAATAATAGCAAATAATAACAACAACAAAAAATGGTTAAATTTATAATAAAACAAGCATAGTGTAAAAAATACACACACACTGTTCTCTTTTAACTATTATACACTTCTGAAAATTGCCTAATAACATAACAGATCCAAGCCTGAAAACCTGAAATCACTTACCATGTGGAGGCTCCCAGTAAAACCTCCCAATAATGGCAGCCACTGTCAATGAAGACGTTGCCAGCGGCACCATATGATCCGGTTCCGCTGAAGCGTTCTGGAGTGTGACTCTTCTTCAGGGAACTTTCATCCTTCTCCATGGTCAGACAATCATTGGAGAGGCGCAGCTTTTTGTGGGCTGTTTTGGGGTCCAGTTTGAAAGGCTGACCTGAGGAGCAAAGAGGACAGAGATGGGTGAGATACATCAGGGACATGTAATAAGAGCCGGTGGGGAATGAGTTTGGTAACCCTAGCTGGTCTGTTGGAATTTGTGCAATTTGTTAAATGTCAGATTGTGCTCTTCTGGTTAATTAGGAGATGAGTGGTTGTGATAAAAGGCACAGTGTGTATTTGTGTAATAGTTAAAGACAGAGAGAAGTCTACATTTATGATTTGAGTTACATTTTGCCACCTTGGAATTACAAGGGTCTGTCTGTCTGTATTCTGAGCAGTTTTGAGATATTGAGCTTCAAAGTTGTTGCATTCAATATAGTGATATGGGGAACAAGTCTCTTTAATATATCAGTCCCAAAATGTAAAAAAACAAAAAAAAAACAAAAAAACACCACATAATGTAGATAAATTGTCAGAATAAGAATATGTGAATAACTCAATTTTGACAAAAATTGCAGATAGAACCTTATAATTCCAAGGTGAAGATTTGTTGAAAAGCAGAAGTGACCCCACAGACCTGACATTTAACTCTGGCACATCTAAATCTTTCCATCCCCAGCATAATGACTGACAATGCAGGAAAACAATCAGCTGCGCTCCGTCCCTGCCCACAAACCAATCATCTCAATCCAGAGTGAGGTTTACTGTGCCCAGATATGAAAGGTTCTGGCAATGTACTGCTGGAAACCAATTCCATTAACACGCTCTTGTCTTTGAACTGCTTATCGCTGCGAGCGCAGCCGTTCTCAACACTCGTGCAGTCATGCCATTTTACAAGCATGTGTTTTGAGGGCACTCGGAAAAGCGATGCAGATACACACACACACACACACACACACACACACACACACACACACACACACACACACACACACACACACACACACACCAGGCTAAAAGCGATCCCATGAAATGCTTATTGCCCGCTGGTATAAATCTGATGAACCGTTTAAGACAAAAAGGAGTAAAATGGCATGTTTGTGCAGTGCAGGTGTCAGAATAAAGGTCTTTATTGTGCCATTTTCATAAAAAAAAAACAGGAACTTAAAATCCATAAATTTATTCACTTAACTACAAGAAATATTTATATATACAGGTACTGGTCATATAATTAGAATATCATCAAAAAGTTGATTTATTTCACTAACTCCATTCAAAAAGTGAAACTTGTATATTATATTCATTCATTACACACAGACTGATATATTTCAAATGTTTATTTTGATGATTATAACTGACAACTAAGGAAAATCCCAAATTCAGCATCTCAGAAAATTAGAATATTACTTAAGAACAATACAAAGAAAGGATTTTTAGAAATCTTGGCCAACTGAAAAGTATGAACATGAAAAGTATGAGCATGTACAGCACTCAGTACTTAGTTGGGGCTCCTTTTGCCTAAATTACTGCAGCAATGCGGCGTGGCATGGAGTCGATCAGTCTGTGGCACTGCTCAGGTGTTATGAGAGCCCAGGTTGCTCTGATAGTGGCCTTCAGCTCTTCTGCATTGTTGGGTCTGGCATGATATCGCATCTTCCTCTTCACAATACCCCATAGATTTTCAATGGGGTTAAGGTGAGGCGAGTTTGCTGGCCAATTAAGAACAGGGATACCATGGTATTTAAACCAGGTACTGGTAGCTTTGGCACTGTGTGCAGGTGCCAAGCCCTGTTGGAAAATGAAAGTTGGTCAGCAGCAGGAAGCACGAAGTGCTCTAAGACTTCCTGGAATATGGCTGCATTGACCTTGGACCTCAGAAAACACAGTGGACCAACACCAACAGATAACATGGCAACCCAAACCATCACTGACTGTGGAAAATTTACACTCGACCTCAAGCAATGTGGATTGTGTGGCTCTCTTCTCTTACTCCAGACTCTGGGACCCTGATTTCCAAAGGAAATGCAAAGTTTACTTTCATCAGAGAACATAACTTTGGACCACTTAGCAACAGTCCTTTCAGAGACTCTGCTGATGCTGTCTGTTGTTCAAGAGTGGCTTGACAAGGAATGTGACAGCTGAAACCCAAGTCTTGCATACGTCTGTGCGTAGTGGTTCTTGAAGCCCTGACTCCAGCTGCAGTCAAATCTTTGTGAATCTCCCCCACATTTTTGAATGGGGATTGTGAAACAAAACCCATTCAAAATTGGGGGAGATTCACAAAGAGTGGACTGCAGCTGGAGTCAGTGCTTCAAGAATAATTTAGAATATATCTAAATTATAGTCATATAATTAGAATATCATCAAAAAGTTTATTTATTTCACCTTTTTGATGATATTCTAATTATATGACCAGCACCTGTATATATATCTCAGAACACACTTTAAGATGTGCAGTGAGGTCACACGGATTGATTGGCTCCTGTTCTTGGGCTGGGTTGCTTTAGTGTTCATTCTGCAGGAGAGCGCCGACCGCTGACAGCTTGAGTGATGTCTACCCTGTGCAGGATGAGTAAATATTATTCTGAGATCTTTTAACAACAAGTAAACATGGCTGCCCTTGGGGCTGCTTGTCATGTGATATTGCTCATATTGGCTTTATGTACGGTCACCAGCCATGACAGTGCTGATTAAACAGGAGAGACCACCTATAGGAACACAGTGTGACTCTACACATACACAAACAGACAGGCTTATTTAGTGCTGCTGTCATTCAAAATTCTACCTTCACAGGGCAAAGTAAATGTGACATTAAACCTAGTCAGCCAGAAAAACTTGAGCTGTCACTTGTTATGTCTCATTATGAATAAAGCAATTAGAAAAATTTTATATTTTGCTTAAAATATCCTGCAAATGAGGCTCAAACCTACATCACAAAAGAATTACAGTATTACAGTTCTATATGCTGTGAACTAGAACTTCAGCTGTAATTTGTAGGTATTTATACACCTTTATTCTAAGTTTACTGGACCTTTTGGAGCTCTAGAATTATGGTAAAAAGACCTGAAATAATTGTAATTTTTGTGGGCAAAATAATTTATTTTCAGTAGTGTAGCAATGTATGAAGCACAGATCACAAAGAAGTGATTTTCAAACCAAGCTCTTTGCTGGTCAGTACGGTGAATTTTTGACCAACTAGAATTGTTGCAAATTCTGTGTGGAAATACTTTGCCCTCACATGAAACTCACAATTGTATGGATTCCCACGGAAAAGACAATCTTTTATGGTTAGAAGGTCACAAGACATTTGAACACTGAATGGAATGACAATCAAAATGGAGCATATTATCCATCGATGTCAAGCTGCTTAATACAGAGGCCTCAGAAGCTATCTGGCCATTTCATTTAAACAACACAAACGGAAGAATGGCACTGAATTCATACATTTGGACATGCACTGAATTATTTTTTGATTTTAGGGTGAAGTCAGTTCTCCTCAAGTTCTATCTGACTTGTAATTCATCCCATTAACTATGAACATGTTGAACTAAAGTTTGTCAGGCAGTAGAGTGTTGCAAATACTCTTTGTCTTTATTTTGAAAACTATTTCTATTTGTGCTGTAGAATCTAACAAAATTGTGCTTTGATATCCATCTTTAAAATAAACAAAAGAAACTGTAGCTTAATTGTCCAAATACTATTTGGGGCCACTTTATAATCAATAAATATATTTATTATGCTATGTGATACCATATTTAAAGAAGAATGATGAACAATACACAAACATAATAAAAAATCAACAGAATGGCTGGAGACCAAAGGAGGCACATGCTCAAATAAAGATCAATCCATGTTGATTAATGATATACTATGATTAACAATGCAACCAAAGCAGAAGATAGAATACAAGAAGAAAGATGATCCATTTGAGGAATAAAAGATAGATCAGTGGGAATGAAAGGCAGTGATTTGACTTGATGTGTACGGCTGACTGTCTAGACTTGAGTTTCTGCTAAGACCCCTGCTGCCGTCTCTATTGTGGATCTCAGCAATGCCTTTTGAACGTATTATCTTATCCAAAGTTCAGCTGGAGAAACCAAACTTTGATTTCAGCACAACCTACAAAGAGCCATTTGATGTCTTCTTCTTTGATATATATATATATATATATATATATATATATATATATATATATATGCAAAATGTACACTATCATCAGCCAGCTTAAATCTTCTTAATGTGACTTAATCTCATGAAGATATTATAAACATTAACATAATTATTTATATCTGTAAAGCTTTTTTGAAACAATGTGTATTGTGAAATGTGCTACTTGATATTAAATTTCTTCTATCAGATTCAAGTCGTACCGCAAACCCCACAGCTCATTTGTCTCATTAATTTTTAAATAATTACATCAAAAATGTGGCATTTGAGGCTAAAAGTGAAATGTATGGGGGCCAAAGAGCCAAAAAGAGGGCCTATGATACAATCCCTTCTACATCTTCTCTGCCTTTGCAGATTATAGGTACTGTAGGTTTGAGCATCAAATTGCCTCCAATACAAAAATTAAATTAAATAAAAATAAAAAATTCTATGCCTTAACTTTGTCTCTTTTCTTATTATCCTCCTGTCCTAGCTTTTTACTATTTTGAATGATAACTGAAACCTTGTACAACAGGCATGTTCTTGTGTTTATTGCCATCTAATGATACGATGCTTATTGTATTCCTCAACTGTAAGTCGCTTTGGATAAAAGCATCTGCTAAATGAATAAATGTAAATGTAAATATATAGTCACCACTCAAAGGCTAATGAGAAATTAATGGTTGATGATAAAGCGTGAGCTCTAGGATTCGACTGGGGGTAGAGCACGCTCTCACTCTGGATTCCTGAATCAAACAGGAAGTGATTATTTAAAAGTCTCTAAATAGCATTTCTCTTGAGACAGGGGAAGTGTCTGGACTTTCACGGTCGAGTAGACATGGCAAGTATGTGTGTGCTGGAGAAAACGTAAAACAGAGAATTGGCCCAAAACCAGCTTCCTGTTTTATATGCTCAGATGGGCAGAAGACACAGCTGTGGCAAATGACAGTGGATTGTTTGACTATGCAAGGGTTAAAATGTCCTCTCTGATGAATACTATATAAAGCAGCCTTAGATTCCCTACACTGGATGCTGATGCTAAAAGAGACCGTTATAGATCTTTTATTCCTATAGCTAAGTTTCCCAAAGCACTAAGCATAAGTAGTGTTTAATCTCTACATACTTTTTCCCAATAGCAGCATTGCAACACATACACTACTGTTCAAAGGTTTGGATTTAGTATAACCTTTTATGAAATAATAAAAAAAGTATTTATTAATTCTATTATTCATCAATGACACATTAAATTGATCAAAAGTGACATTAAAGACATTGAGAATGTAACAAAAGATTTCAATTTAAAATCTTTTCTATTCAAAGAATCCTGAAAAAAAAACTATTTTCACAAAACAATGAAGCAGCACAACTGTTTCAAACAATGAAAATAAATATTATTTGCAGCAAATCATCATATTAGAATGATTTCTGAAGGATCATGAGTAACGCGGCAAAAAAAAAAAAACAGCTTTACCATCACAGGAATAAAATACATTAGAATAGAAAACAGAAACAGTTATTTTAAATTATAATAATAGTTCACAATATAAGATGTTTAGATAATATTACAATCTTATATGCAACATTACAGGTAATTACTAGTCCTTCTCTCTTGGTGTCTTAAAAAACAACACAAAAACTTTTGAAAGAGTTTACAATTTGAGTCTACATATTAGTAAACTTACAGCAACATACTGTATATACGCTCAATACATTTTTGTAGGACAGGCTTTCACAGCACAGTACAGCTAAAACACTGGAGCTCTGTGTGTGTCTGGGAGAAAATGGCATTTAATGGCACTGCTGTCCAAAAACAGCATTATTACCGTAACAAAAAAGACAGGTGGGGGTGAGTGATGGAAAGTGAGAGAGATACTGCTGCCGTATTCTCACAGAAGCTCGAGGAAGCATGGGAAAGCACAGAAAACAGACTGTGACAGACAAATGAGCGAGAGAGGAACGCTTGCCGTTTCCTCCAGAGATTTCTGTATTTCTCTCTCAAAATCCTCCACAAGGCCGCAGAGAGACTCTGATGCAATAACCCATTTGAATGCTGTCAGCTGGTGCGCTTCATCTTGATTGAGACAGCTTAGGTGAGGGACCCGGGCTTTCCCAGACCTCTCTATCTCTCTCTCTCACACACACACAGCGATTTGACACCAAACCAACTGATGGTTCTCATTATTTGCATGCTCAGATGCCTGTCACAGATGGAACGCAGAAGTAATTGAGCAGTAGTGTATGACAGAGTATGACATTTACACTGATGTACGACCACCATATCTACTAGGACTCTGCATATTAGACCTAAGAGGTGCAGACTGGTGCATTTGGGGTTCATGGCATATTTTCCGTTTACAAATATTTCTGAGTGAATTGGTGTAAAACAAATCTTCATTTTGGGAGTAAATAGAGTGCTGCAGCCAGGATGAGTCCTTAAACCTGGAAACAGTTAGGATTTTTGCACTTTTAATTCTATTGTCCTGAAATCAGTCTTTTTTTTTTTTGCTTGATTTTGGTTAAGTGTCTGAAACATGGTCTGTGGTTAAAACTAGCTCAAGTTCAGTTTTGTTTTGCGACATAAAAAAACACTAATAATACTACATTGGTGATTTTGTTTAAGCTTTTACTGTACATGTCTTGAAAAAGATAACTGCTAACAAATAACTTAATAATAAAAAAAAAAACTTAATGTGCATATATGTGTGCAAAATCTTTATTACATTTATGATGGTCACAAGGAAAACATTTTTATGCCATGTTCTCAATTACCCTCTGAAGGTATTTACATTTATGCATTTGTCAGTTGAATTACCGTAAGCAGAGTAATTTCACTGGGAATCTAACTTCTGTACTGCTTGATCTTCACGAAAGCACATGTGAAATACGTTTTTAAAAATCATATTTTCTAATATTTATTCTTATTGCAATATGTAAAAAGTTTACTATTTTGTTTGTTTTCAAGTGTGAATTTTAGAAAATTGTATTGAAAAAAAAAATAGGGTCAATTTGACCTGCAACATAAAAATCCTACCCAGAATTCAAACATACCGTAATACAATGATTAATTCTGGCAAATGCATTTAGGCTTCAAAACTCACAACATTATCTTGATGAAGAAAATGTGTAAGAAAGAATTCAAAAGGCTAGTGGAAAAATCCTACTGGCTTCTACTTGTGGGAGCCAGGGTGATGCAAACTTCTGGAATATATCATCCCTGCAGCACTCTATATCATTGAAGGGAATGTTGAGTAAATATTGTGTAAAATAAATGTTCATTTTGGGAATATACTGCATACTGCTATCAAGATAAAAAACCATATCGATTGATGACTACCATAAGGTTTATAGATCCTTAGCACAGCTCATGAGGACTGGACTTACTGTTGGTTTTGAGGCGAGCAGGTTCGCTGTTTCTGCTGCCTGCCTGGTTGATAGCCTTGACGAAGAAAATGTAACGGGTGCCGCTCTGCAGGCCGTGGACTGTGTAGTGATTCTGCTTGATATTGGGCACGATCATCCAGCTATCTACGGAGTTATACAGACCTGCAAGGTAAGAGAGACAGAGCACAACATTAATCACAGATTCAGCATAGTTTCAATCATTCTTAGGCAGGACAGTGACAGTACACATTAACAGTGCAATAAACACAGTGTGATTTAAAAAAGAATGAAGTTCATTATTCAAGGCATGTCTATTTCTGTTTGATGTGAAAACACGTATAGCACACGTTCGTAGAGAGACTCGGGTGTTTGCCTCAGGCAAACAGATGCCCCCCAATCCAGATTCTCATGTTGCACCATTTGCCCAGAATGTCCTTAGGAAACATCAACACTGCCATTAAAACCACAGGCATTGCCACTCAAAGTTTGACAAATGAGTGCTACAAATGCAGACAAATAATTCTACGTGCATGCATACAGTACAAACATAAAAAAAATAATAATAATAATTTTATAAATTATTATATTAATATGTATTACAGATACACAATATGTTATTATTATTTTATCACTACTACTACTAATGCATATATATAACAATATTATATCTCAATTATAATATTATTATATCAGCTATTGGCCATCCCGATCTCCAGATATAATTAATGCAATTATATTTACAACTTCCAAAAGATCTGTTAAATAGTAAAATAATCAATAGAGATGATGATGATGATGATGATAATAAAATGACTTTTTGTTTTTTGAGTATTCACGTTATTCATATATTTTATATCAGTTATATTAATAGGACATTATATCATCCACTGGCTAATCCTCATCTCTACATATAAATAATAGATTTATTATTAAAATTTCCAAGATATGATGTTGAAAAAACAACCAAATAAATAAAATAAAATAACCAATTGAAAATCAATCAATCAATCAATCCATCATCCAAACTGTTTGTTCTATGTAATGGCTGCCAGGGCCTATGATATTAATAATAATAATGTGTACAAAGTGTGCTTAAAAATAATTTTGTTATAAATTATATATATATAAATAAAAAAGTTTATATCAGTTATATTGATACCAATTATGTTGGTTGGTTTGAAAAAAATAAAAAATAAAAATAAAAAAAATATTTCCTATCATTCAACCATTTTCAGTCTGCTCAAAACATCCCTTTCCCATGGACATTTGCATCATTCAGCAGAGCACAAAACACATGTCTAAGGAATAAAGATTCCTTCTTATAATGATGACTGGATGAACAAAGCTTATAAAGAATTAACCATTCGCATCCAACATCTGCATGTCTCTAATATATTTTCATGACCAAGAAAGTCATTTGATCCACGTCCATATCAAAAAAGGTATTTGATGTTGTTGTTTGAAGAATGGAATTAGCATAGCAGACTACAACATGCTGCTTACATTGTAGATTCTCTGCTGTTGCCTGACATTCAGAAGCAGAGAGACTTCAAAGAGGGGCAGATGAAGTTAAGTGTCACTGGCTAAAAAGAAGGCAGGGTGAATAGGGATCCTAGATGATGCGTAAGTGAGTGTGTGGGTTTGCAGATGAAAGGGAGCTAAAACACAAAACCGGAACGGGGCTGCTCCCAATACTGTTGGAAAATCCAAACTATTCTTCGATGCTTCTATTGTGTGTGTCTGTGTGTGTATGTTTCAATGACTGTGCATGTGTTTAGATGTCATCAATACCAATAGGACACATAGCAAGAATAATTAATCCTGGTATGTTAAGAGAATGGAGAGTATGTGCATGTGCTATGATTCCACATAAATGCATTTTCCTACAGCAACAAAAACATATGGTTACATTCACTGAAATAATGTCTCTCTTTTGATAATGGCCACTGTGGACTGTGTCTTCATTTCACATTCTTGGGCAGCTCTCCAAAGCCCAGCTTATGAATATCTTAAGGTACGAAGACCTTGGCTTTGGCAGTAACCACTAAAAAGCAAAATGCTGCATCATGATCCACCTTCTTACGATGGCCAAAGCCATCATGCAAACATAATATGACACTTAATCAATGCCTAGCTGACCTGTCCTGTGATTATCTGCTCAAAGATGGTGTTTTGAAATTCACTTCAGATACTGGATGAGAAATATCCACTATCAAGACTGAGGATAAATCATAGAAGCAGGACAGGAACACTGACCTAGTAAGCATGTCGCAGATGTCTGTGAGAGAGTGCATCATCTAGAAAACTACTTTCAACTTTAAGCATGGTATTTAAGAAATATGGCATGAGAGGCTGTGCTATATTGTATATACACTATATTGCTCAAAAGTTTAATGTCTGTATGATTTTTAAAATGTTTTTGAAGGAATATAAAACAATAGAAAGCAATAGGGCTGGGTATCGAGTTTGATACTTTTTAGGCATTGATGGAATTGCCTCGATACCATAGAGTATCAAAAAATGGTACCAAATTTCAGTATCTAAGGGGTTAATATTATCAACGTCAGCGAGCCACTAAGCATGCAGCACCTGAGAAGGGAACGAGACGCTGTGGACAGCATACACCTCAAAAACTGAAGCCTTAAGGCCTTTCCACACTGAGCGCAATATGAAAAAGCGAGGCAAAACATTGCTTTCAGACAAAAAGTGAAACGATTGTTTGACTTCTGCTAATTCACACCTCACAGTAGGTGGTGCCGACCAACAGTACATTTTTCCTCAGATATGTATCTCGTAAATGGATTCAACATCATCCTCTGCTCAATATAAAGCATTAAATTAAGATAAACAAGGTTCTACACCAAAAACAAACCATCTATCATGCTTACAAAAATAGGCTACATTTTAAAATATAATTAGAAGTACAATTAGCATAAATCTACACTTGAAAATATATTTAACTATTAATGTATTTACTTATTCACTTAAAACAATCATTGAATGCTTGTAATAACTTCCGATTTTGATCTATAGTTGATTTTGATTAATAAGCAGACACATTCTGCTCTCTGTGTTTAATAACCTCATGTCCCATAGAAATCTAATCACTAAATAATTTCTCTCCACTTTCAACCTATCAATGTCAGAATGCTGCGTTTGCCCTGTGCCTCGACATATGTCCGCCCTGCGATTGAAATGACCGGGGAGAAGGACAGCTCAACAGACACATCTACAAGCTCATCAAGAGCATGAGAAGAGGGCGAGAGTGGGGACCACCTCGATGAATTATGAACGGCACGGCTGTCATGTTGTCCATGCGAATGAGAACATGCTTGTGACGGACTTAAAGTGAAGAAAACTTCTATGCATTTAGGATTCTTTGAAATTTGACAATAACAGCACTTTTCTCATTTAAGAATTTTTTTACGTTTTTGTAATCTTTTATAAATATCTCTACTGTCACTTATGATCATTTATAAGCAACTTTGTCTTGAAAAAAAAAAAAATTTTTTTTAATGGTAGTGTATTAAAGAGGTTTTGAGAGGGCTAGAAATAGTTGCTAGTATCTCTATTCCCTTCAGCTATGACTATATTCAAAATATAGCACTTCCTCGAGTACCTTACAGCCCCCCCCCCCAAATAGTTACTAGACAATAAAAATGGTAATATAATACTAATATAGAAAAAGATAAAAAGGTATTATTTCATTAGTATTATTGCTACTGTTACTATATCATGCACAGCTAGAACATATCCAGGAATGATTTGTTCAATATCTGGGTAAAAACTGATAAACCTCAAGAGTAGATTTACATCCATTCTAAATCATAAACATTGTGAAAACAGCTGAATGTCATTCCAACATTGGAGAGGGAAGATTTAGTTTTGTATCACAGTTGCACTAACAGTGCAGTACTGGACCAACAAACTATGTAGAAACTAAAACAGTTTCAGTCTGCCTTCTTAACATAGTAGTTTGACCTCGAATAGGCCCTCTAGGTTTAAAATATTTTGACCTCTAGGTTTAAGATATTTTTGTAAATCAACATTTGTCCTTACAATATTTTTTTAGATGCTTTTTGTATGTGTCTGGAGTGCAGTTTCTTCATTAAATCCAATTCATACGAGCTTCAAAATCATCAATACGTATCACTGAAAATAAATAAGATAAAATAAATAATATAAAATGAACACAGAAAAAGACTAAATATAAACAGTACATAAGGACAGGACCAAGCAATTTTGGAGAAAAAAAAAACCCACAAAAACTTTTCTCAAAATATCTTTTGTGTTCCACAGGAAAAAAAGACAATATCCCTTTAATTTCTGAATAACTGATATTACATACAATAGCTGACACAAACACAATCTCACTGTTCTCAGCATGGGTTTGTCTATATATAAGATTTTTTGGTGTTTTCAAGGTTGCACAGCACATTGAGCTAGTGTTTTGTTTGGACACACATTATCAAATGAACAAGAGTTATGTTGGAAAACAGACACACAGAGTCAGATGATCACAATAGGGTCTCTTGTTAGACTGGTCTGACCTCACTCATGTTTGCACAACTGTCAGCTATACAGTTGTGTTCGACCATGTGTTTGCTGGCCCCTGTAACATCCATGGCTCTCCTGTTTTCCATAAACTGCCCAGGAGTCATGGCACATGTCTCTGAGCAAGAGGTGCGCACATCAGATTAGGTGATATGGCCCGTTTCCTCTGCAAGTACAGCAGCATTTGCATACTGTTTGCTGCAGGTTAGCATGCCAGTCTGGAGGCTTGTATCACTATCAATCAATGTCACAATGAGAGCAGAGCAAAGAGCATTAGCTCGTGTCAGATCTAATCAGGGCTGATGCCAGGCCAATGCCCTCACTAACACAGAGATGATGATAAAGTCTGCAGACAAACTGGAGTTACCCTTTCAACAGAACCTCGAACGACTCTGCCCACGAACTACAAAGTAAAGAAGTTTCCTGCTTTAAATTCCATTTCACAGCTAATTTATTCTATTAGCTTGAGTTTTGGTTGGTGCATATGAATTCTTGGCATGATTAATTGATACAAAAGGTGGGTTTTCCAGTCATGGCAGCTGTGCAATTACCCATATTGGACTTGAGAGCACTGCAGGGGAAATGTATAGATTTTCACATAGAATATGACTGTTATTTTATATGTCAAAGGCTTGGTATTGGCATACAAACTGACGGATCACAATAAATGACCATCATGAAAAAGATCCTGCATGTTATCCAGCCTGAGCCCTTGAAACTATGCTTTTGCTATGAGAGGCTTGCAAAATGTAATACACTTTTGCTAAAGGGAACATAAAACCAGCCATCAATTTCACTGGCCAGAAAATATGATAAATGATAAAACGCAAGAAAAACAAAAACAATACACAAACATGATTCCATTAAAAATGCCTTGAAACTAAAAGTAATTGAGCTTTTTCATAGAAGGAAATCCATCTACAGCTGATAGATCCTGACTGTGGGCCGGTGTATTTTTTGGAGCCACTTTCTCTGTATTGGCCAATGCACCAGCAAAGACTCACATTTCATCTCATGGGAGTGAAGCATACGCATCTAAGAATTGCAGCGTTTAGGCATCCGCATTCACAGAGCAATGCTGTAAAAAGGTCTGGGAAGATAGCATTGCTCTCCATTTCTGTGTCGGTTTGTTTGTATCCTCTAAGGAGCCTGCGGTAGCTCTCTAGATGTTTCGGGGCATCTAAACTATCAGCGGTTGAAATGAATATACCATGTTTGTTAACAAAGCAGGCTGAAAGGAAACTGAGGAGCAGGTCTGTGAGAGAGAGAGTGAGAGGAAAATGCAGTATCTGTACTATCCAAGCCCAAACAAGTTATGTATGTCAGAGTGTTTTACTGGCCTTTAAGCAATTAAGCCTTAAGAGCGCTTTCACTCCACAGCTCCATAAAAGCCAGACTTTAGTGCACCAACAAAACAAAAGGTATAGTAGGGGCATGTAGGTGTTCAAAAAACGCTATGATTCCTTTGGAAAATGTTTATGGGTGTTTGGCAGTTGTTAGGGTGCTACAAAAGAATGCAAAATTATTAAACAAAATCCTAAATGAAAATAGTAAATTGAAAATAAAATAATATATGCAACTGTTCAAAAGTTTGGGGTCAGTATGATACAAAAAAAAGAAAAGAAAAACAATTAAAAGAATACATTAAGTTGACAATATAAAAAAGGAGAAATTCAAACAGGACAGCTGTTTTCAACAATGATAATAGTAGTGGTTGCTAAAAATTTGGCTTTGTAAGATACATTACATAATATATTAAAATAAAAAAACATGCAAAATGCTATAATATTTCACAATATTACTGTTTTTATTGTATTTCTGAATACATAAATGCAGCCGTGAACATAAGAGATTTAAAAAAAAGAGTGTGTATTATATTATATGATAAAAATATGAATAAAATTATAATACAAGTAAAAATAAATGCAAATGCAAATACAATTAATTAAATTAAAATAAACAGAAAAAAGTCACAATAACATCCACGAGTCCTATTTGCTTTATTTTTCATAAAAGTTACAAATCGTTACTATGTAAAGCCTATGTTGGATTTCTTTTATTTTTATTAATTAATTTATTTTTCAAATTGATGGGCCTATGCAGTTCTTGATAAAATTAATAACGTTTACATTTGTATGACAAAAATGTTGTACTGTGTTGGGTCACCACTTAACGTCTAATGTAAAGTTCGTGAACAGAAGCAAAACCAGCTGAGAAGCATTTAAGTATAAGATATATATGAAGGTTTCATGGAATAGAGTGAGATAGCAAGCTGTGTAAGTTGTGTATTTAGACTCACTGATGAAGTTGGTCTGGCCAGTGTAGATGGTGTACTGAAGCTCATAGGAGGTGACGCTGAATTCATCTTCAGAGGTCCAGTGCACTGTTATGGTGTCATGAGACGCTGTGCAGAGCTCTTCACGTATAGACGGAGGGTTGGGTGCTGGAAAAGAAGGTAATCGTCAAGACGGGATATACTGATTCAGTTCTGAAAAAGGGATGGCTGATGTTATTCTGGCCATTTGCCAGATACACCATGTATTCTTTAACTTTGCACTACATTAACAGAAAGATTGTTTCAGTTTTCTCACTGGTTTTACCTGTCAAATAATCCAGTCCTTCTAGAATTTTCTTTTCTCTGGAGAAATCAAGTGCAAAATTGTCAAAAGCCTCGTTCAGATTGACATCTGGGATGAGGACCTGGGAGGAGGCGGTGGCCATGGCAACTCTGGGTGGAAAGAGGGGCACTGGCAATTAATTTATAAATGTTTCTATTTACAAAAGTCTATTTACAGGATACAAGACTGTATGTGATTTCACCCACAGTGACAGAAAAGATAAATATCATCTGGCAGCGCTCAAACCCAGAGAAATGTTTGTGGCACATGAATTTCAAATAATACTGAAGAATGTACAGTCAGTAAGGATGCCATGAGAGCAGAATTTCAGTATTTTCTACCAAAACCACGGAAATGTCGGTTCTTGATAAATATTCTGATGCCACAGCAAAACTCAATAAAACAAAAATGCTACTGATCAGAATATTTTATTTAAGTAATTATAAATATACTTAAACAATTATATATTAAATTACAAATTAATTTATTAATAAAAAATTTACAGATTAATATTAAATTATTAAAATATTCATTATATTTTAGAATTATGACATGTAGTCCTCAATTATTGCTCTATTACACTCAAAATAATTTGAGCATTTTTTTTAAGATTTATGCAATTTAATTAAAGGTAAAATTCCATCAAAGTGAATTAAATGTAATAATCCTTACTTATTTTAATTGAATTATCCTTAATCAATTACTCAGTTAAAATACATAAGGATTATTCAATTAAACTTTTAATTAAATTATGTAAAACTTTTTTTTTGTGTATTTAGTATTATATTTATACAAATATATAAAGCATTGAAACATATAATATTATGTATAATTAATTTATTAAATTGTTATTTAATTAAGTAAACATTGTTTTTAGAATTTAGAAGTTTTTCAGTAAACAGTCAGTAATTTTTTTAAATAAAAATATAAATTAGTTTTATATATAATTATTTATTCAGTTGTTATTTAATTCATAAAACACAATTTTAGGTAAAAAAAATCTATAATAAAGAAAGAAATACAATAAAAGCAGTGAGTAGATTTTTTAAAAATAAAAATATATAAAATATTTATATAAAATGATACAATTATTTTATTTACAACATTGTTTTTATATAAACTTTTTCAAGCAAACAGACAATAACAAAGAAAAAAATAAGAGCAGTGATTAGTTTTCTTTTTTGGTAATATTGTTGTTCAATTATATAATGTCACATTATTATTTAGCTAGCATTAGGTCTATTAGACTGCCTGATGCACAGACCTGATATTGCAACACAGATCCATTCTGTTTTTGCACCTGACAAAAGACAAACTAACTGTGTTTACATTAATTGCTTGCCAAAACAGGCTTATAATAGCACCAAAAAAGTCACAGTTTGGTCATTGTGTCACCAATGCAAAAAAAAATGTGCTGGCGATGGACATTAACACTTTGTAGTCGATTAATGCATATACAGTACACGTTATGAGGCATTTTCTCCTGATAACCCCGAAAAGAACTTAAATTACACTTTCAGTTTAGATCGCACAGCTAAGAGCAATACATCAATCGAATCTGTAAACAGTTTACTTTTTTTGTATACAGACATAATAAAAACAGAACTTTTTGCACTTATAAAATAAAGATAACAAACAAGGTGTGTTGTCTGCAGCCTTTGTCTGCGCCGATCTTCATTTACAAACGCGTCATTAAAATGAACTGTAACTCAGTGAATACTCAACGAAGAGACATGAGAGAGATATCTATAGAAAGCCTGACATGTCTACTTTTAAACTAAACAAGTGCTGCTGAAAACAAATATTCTGTGATAAAGTAATCCATATGAAAACAACGCGATGTCTGTTTTTCACGTCTCCCTTCATTATATCTAATGTGACCACGCCCCCGCGCTGAACGCTCTATTCAGATTCAAACTGAAGCGCGCGGCTTGAATACGGCCACAACAAAAGACAACCCAGCCAGACTGTTCTTCAAGTTTTTTTTTTTTACTGTTTGCTTCACGATGAGAGGAATAAGACATAATTCACCTCATAAAGATGTGACGTGGATTACCTCAGGTTTTGAGATTTGGATTTCCTCAGAAAAAAAGAATGAAGTGCTTTATTCCACAGAGATCATTAACATGACTAAGTCTCTTTTTATTTATTTATATACTTGTACTAGTTTTCACATAATGTGTAAACATATTACTAGTTAGACTTTTTCCAAACTATAATTCCTGACTAAATATTAAAATCAAGTGAAACATTATGAAGTTTCAATAACAATATACAATACTACTGTGGCGGTGTGGAGAGTTGCTTAAAGTTGAATTCACGCTGGCAGCGGCAAGAAGTGCAGGCAGAGGCAGTGACAGTGTGTGTGTGATCTCACCTCTCTGCCACATTCCTGGCCGTCTGGAGGAAGCGGGCGTGGTCGTTCTCCTTCAGGCTGTGCTCAGCCTGTGTGATGAGGGCACTCGAGCGCTCCAGACACTGTCTGCAGTTCGCAATCTGTTGGGCCAGCTTCCTCAACTTCATCACCTTAACCCACATACATGGCTTTTACAATATATTCACATTTTTATACGAGAGATGTATGCATGGAACTGTTATAAAAACTTTCTGTGCTATTAATATTATAAATGTTTACATTCTTCAAGATGTTATGAAAAACAATGTGCCCTAATGGAGCATTTTCTCAAAAACTCATCACCCCTTGGCTCTTCATCACAGCCAAATGAGCCCTTTGTTTTGTTTGCTTTGTGTGTAATTACAGCAGAGAAACAAAGTGTCGGATTTTGATTTTCAGTTAAGTTAAAAAACACATTTAAAGACTGGATTAGCATGAGCCATTAAAAACTTTGTCTTTTAAATTTGATGTCTGTAAATAAGTTGTGAGCCAAATAAATTACACAGTCTCAGAGATGCTAACAAGAAAATGTTTGATGCACAGAAAACATTTTCCTATATTAGCAATGTTGAAAACAGCCGTGCAGTTTAATATTTTGTGAAAACTGACGTATTTTTTTAAAGATTTTTTGATGAATAGAAAGTTAAAAAGAATCACATTTATTTTAAACAGATTTTTTTTAAAAATATAAATAAAATCTAACGTCTTTGCTGTCACTTTTGATTTATTTAATACTTCCTTGCTAAATAAAAGTATAATTTTTTAAATCATATATATATAATGTAATGGCTTTGTGTCCTAAATACATTAAAAAAATTATTCAAATGAGATTATACAAAAATAAGCATGAACTACATTCCTGCTTAAATATCAGACATATTGGTTCGAATTTACAGAAGAAAAAAAAAATAGCAATCTTAAATACTGTTACCTTAATATAAAATAATCAAAGCATGAAATAAGATTTTGCTCATACCACCCACAATACCTGAACACAGATTTTCTATGAATTGAGCATCCTTCAAATAACCCCATGTTTCATGCGCGTACACATTATTTTTCTTTTGCGAGGGAATGAGACATTTGCTATGCTTCTTCAATAAGCCAGTAAATCATTGAAGCAGGATCTAGCCTATGCCATAGTGTAGTTCAATAGAGAAATGGGATACTGACTGGAAGGAATGATTGGAAGCATTCAGATAAAACAAGAAAGGAGACAAAAATGTTGCTTGGTTTTGTAGAGGATTGCATTAGATCAAATTTAAATCTGACACAATTTCTTAAAGACAGCTTTAAATGATTTGCTTTGATCAGACGATTTACTGCTAAAAGGTTTCAGAATTTCAGGATGGCATTAAAGAAATTAGACTGCCTCAGAAAAATAAACAGAAAATCATTTCAGATCAGCCTGAACAGCCAAAGCCTCAGATCAAATCTTGCAGACACTTCGCGTCTGGGTTTATGATCCCAAAAGCTTCCTTAATGCTAGAGATACAGGCACTTTGTGCTGGAGCTGCATTACTGATGTTTGCAAAAGGCCAGAAATAATCTCATGTTGCAGGCTGTGCATGTCGACTCGGGGCTGCTGTGTTAGAGTACATCACTGAAGGCCTTATGTAGACACGTCTGATGGACACTACTGCATTTGTCTCAGTCTTTCACATCAAATCACCCAACAACAGAGAACCACAGGCTTGTCTCGGGGCTCAAATCCCCACTTGATAAGAGTGTGAGCTCAGGCTGTCAAAGTTAAAGTGCCTGTGCGCTGAACATTCACTCTCAAACACAAAATGCTCAGACAGATGAACTGGAGCAGAAAATCTTACTCTTCAGTTCTGGTAATGTTTGATGAGTGTCAAAATATAAAACATGGAACAATGTATGATCGTTCTTTGTACAACTGACAGCTCGGATCCTACAATCTGACTGGATCATCCATGTTCAAAGCTGTTGCAAAAGTCTCTGTATTACTTGACTACTGTAAACTGCTTACATTTGAAGTCACATTCAAAGTTGTTACATTTATTACTCATTAATAATAAATAACAATTTAAATACATATGCTGCCATTCAAAATTTTGGCATCAATATGATTTTTTTTAGTTTTTGAAAGAAATCTCTTAATCTCTTATGCTCACTTAGGCTACACTTATTTGAATAAGAACACAGTAAAAACTGTATTATTGTAAAGCATTATTACAATTTGAATGACGTTTTCTATTTCTGTGATGGCAAAGCTGTCACTTGATCCTTCATATAGAGCGAGATGCCCTCGCCATGCCTAGGGCTTGCCAGTTTCCAGTTTCCAGTTTCCACGTAAAAATCTATTTCTCTCCCATCTGTTTCTCTTAAAGGAACAGTTCACCAAAAATGAAAAGTTTGTAATCAATACAGTATTTACTGATTCCCATGTTGTTCCAAACCTTTATAGCTTTTGTTCTTCTGTAGAACATAAAATCATTTTATGGACATACACACACACACACACAGACACACAGACACACACAGACACACACACACACACAAACACACACACACACACACACACACACACACACACACACACACACACACACACACACACACACACACACACACACACACACACACACACACACACACACCTTCTTGGACGACATGGGGATAAGTAAAGGTAAGTAAATTATACAATACAATTTTTTTTAGGTGACAATGAAAGAAGCGAAAAAGTTTGATATTATACTCTGAACTTTAAAGAGTTTATAAATTGAAAAGCAAATCGAAAACTTTCCTAAATGTGTATCAAGTGCTTGATACGAGTCTGACTTAAAATTACAATTCGGGCCGCCTAATCTGTCTGGGTGGTGAAAATAGAGAGAAACTGTACCTTGGACTCTTTGATCTTGACAGCAATGACCTGTTTCCTCTGGCGAATTATCTCCACCAATTCATCACACTCCTCTACCAGCTTGGCTTCATGCATGGCTGTGTTCACCTGCAGATAAGAGCAAAGAGTTTCATAAAAAAAAATAAATAAAATACAATGGCACTTAAGCAGTCTGCTGGGATAACTAAGTTAGTCCAGCCTCTCTGCTTCAGTTCATGCAAAATCCATGAGAATATCAACATTGTGTCCTGTCTGGAGTGATGTGGACCATATCATTACAGAAAGGAGAGACATTTCAGACTGTAAGTCCATTTGTTCCTTAGATCATATTTGAATTCCTGTACCACACTCATTGATCCACTTAAGCTGTTAATCAAGCACACACACATTAACACTCATGCATTTAAATAGACAATTAATGCACATATTGCTTTAATAGGGTTCAATCTCATTAAGAAAGCACAGAAGCCAAGCACAGCACAAGCCCAATATTTTATTGAATTTCGGGCTAAGCAACTTTTGTTGTCAAGCTGTATCCACTCACACAGAAGAAACCTGCTCAATATCGGACAAACCCTAAAGATTAAACCTTTTTTGTGAATGCCTATAAAATAATCAGTGAATGCATATGTCTTTAGCATGGTCTATGATTGCTTTCAATGCAAAGTCAATAAATGTATGATAATTACAGAGTCAGACTTGTAACACAAAGGTCGTGGGTTCAAGTCTCGGTACCGGCAGGGATTGTATTTTGGGGGGAGTGAATGACCAGCGCTCTATCCAAAAATTAATACCATGACTGAGGTGAGACCCTTGAGCAAGGCACCGAACCCCCAAATACTCCCCAGGCTCCGCAGCAAAGATGGGTTCCCACTGCTCTGTGTGTGTGTGTGTGTGTGTGTTCACAGTGTGTGTGTGTGTTAACTACTTACTGCTCTGTGTGTACACTTGAATGGGTGAAATACAGAGCACCACATTTGGCTACATGTCACTTTCACAAAAAAAAAAAAAAAGTAGCTACCGTTGCCAGAATTTTACTGTAAAAATATTTTGGCAACATTTAAAATGTTTGAGATTTAATTAAATTTACAGTAAAACCAAACAAATAAATCTGAAAAAAAGCTAAAAATAAATCAGTTTTTTATTTTTTTACCTGTATAATGTTTTGACAAAAACCTTAAAGGAATAGTTCACTCAAAAGTGACAATTTGTTGAAAATGTCTTGTGCATTATTGTGATTTTTTTATTGGCTGTTTGGACTCATTCTGACAGCACCCATTCACTGCAGAGAAGCAAATACTGCAGCTGAGGTCAATACAAATATAAGGTGTGCTGTGTCAAACACACAAATACAAAACTCCATCATGGTCACACACACACAACACTGAAACATTACTTTAACAACATAAGATGCAGCAAAAATACTGCTGTACACAACTGATAAAGTACGAAAAAAAAAACATCAAATGTCAGTTGTCACACAGAGAATTCTAGGTATATGAGATGACTTGTTCTGTTTCATCTTCAAAAAATTTACATTTAACAGTATTTTACTGTAAAATTGAGGAGGACGGCTGTGAATTTAGATCTATTTCCATTTTTCATTCCGTATAGAATAAAAGAATGTACTGTTAACCAATTAACTGTTTTTAAAGTAGCATTTTCACAGTCTTTTACAGTTAAAATTACAACCATTTCTATGGTTTAGGCATCATTATAATCAGAATAATGCAAACTTGTTTAACCAGGCATTTTACACGAAGTTGAACATGTATTATCTTTTTGATGATTTGCTGTCAATCCCATAATGCTCAGCACAATTCTACCACTCAGCTACCCTAGAGAGTAGAATAAAAATGAGCAAACGGACATAAATGGTTAGTCTGAAGGAAAGCGAACATCTCTCTCACTATCTACCACCATCGCAGAGCACTTTGGCTCAGTGGAAAACTGCAATGATGGATGACCCCTGCTGTTGATCTGTTCCTTATTACACCTCTTAACACATCATCCTTCCAGGGATTAAATACATTCCCATAGCTTTCCTTGGGACTATAAAGGACTCTTCTGGGGTTGGTATGAATGTGATGTGTGACCCCATTTTACTGTAGCGCCCACACCCTACCGGTCTAACCTAAGTCAGCAATGACCCTGAAGGCTGACTCACTTGGCACTTTGGCAGATTCATGCTGAGACCTTTAAAGTGTGCACAGACGTTTTGTCTATGCAATAGACTGTCTTGGATTGGATTAATGTTTATTGGACACTTAAAACATGAACAGGGAATTTAGTCTGCACTCCCTTACAAACACTTATGCTGAATCTTTAAAAGAGTTAGACAAGGATTTTATATAAAACCTTTTAATAGTTATAGCTGGTAACTGAAATGTTGTAGTTGTTAGGTGCCAAAATCTAAGCTTGCAAAATAGTCTCAAAGGAGTAAGTCAGGGTATTCAAAACTACATTTACAATACATAAAAGTAATGAAATGTAGATGCAGTTTTGAGCTTGCTCCATAGGGACGTCGCTGTGCGATGTAGGTATCATAATAAACTAGACTTGCATTTCCCGAAGGAATAACCAGTGATTGAAATAAGAAAAATAAAGACATAGTAGAAGTATTATGATTAGGGCTGGGTACCGAACTTCGATGCCTTTATGGTATTGAACAAAAAACTTCGATACTATGAGTATCGAAAAATTATTTATCTTTTGGGGATTCAAATTTCGGTTCCATACGGTTCCATTTGGTAGCATACGTGCATGTAAGGACCTAAATTCGCCGTGATTGGCTGTCCACCACCACGTGACAGGGAGGATTTCTGAAGATAGTCACAGTCACACAACACAAGTGTAGTTGTTTTTTCTCAAAACGTTTCCGTTTTACAATGCCAAAGAGGTCTAAAGAGTATTGCAACCAAAGCCGGGGTTACGGTTTAACTGGTTACCGTGTTATCTGGTGACCAACTTCCTGGTTTTGGTCTCCGCTGCAGATGTGCTGGAACGACAGCAGCAGATTCAGCGATTCTGAAAGCACAAACTGACGTGATATTAAGTGTCTAATAAGCGCAGACATGCTCATTGCATGACTGTGATATTCTTGTAAAGATTACAAGTTATTAGTATGATCGGCCGTTTCGCGGCTGAAGTAAGTACGATAAACAAAAAAATAAAGTATGTCTGTGTTGGCGGGGGTTTCGAACACGCGCTAAAAGACGGCGCGCCGCGAGACAACAGTCACGAACCACCGAGCAACTGATCTACACCGAATCAGCTCCGGATCTCTGGATTCAAGACAAGAGTCTCGACGGCACATCGTGCAGCTGCTGAATCAAGGAAATGTGACCGTGTTAACTTGTGACCTGTGTTTACCTATTATGAAAATAAACCATAGCAGAACGATGACTACATTTTATGGTTCATGATGTTAAAGAACATTTCATGACTTCTCAGACAACTGTACATTTGTGGCTACTGTGGGTTAATTATAAACTAAAGAAAATGTACCATCTTTTTACTATGGTAAATATGAGTTAACGATAGCGTTTATAATTAACCCACAGTAGCCACAAATGTACAGTTGTTTGAGAAGTCATGAAATGTTCTTTAACCCACAAATGCAGTTTGATTTTGCACTAAAAAGTTTTTTTTTTTTTTACATTCCTTTGCATTTTAGTTGGTTCAATATTAGCCTGTACACAATATCATTTGTTTATTTATTTATTTATAATATGTTCATGTTGTGGCAAAAAGGTTTATCTTTTTTTGTTAATTAAGGCCAAGTTAGGATTGATACCAATCCTGAGTGTCTGCTGGCACACCCCTATCCAAAAAGCACAACCAGTTGTATTAATAATGTTATCCTGAGGGTGAAGTGTTACCAGAATTAGTTTTAATTAAGGTGAAAAATAAAAGTTTTGTGTTTAATGTATTTGTGTTGATGTTGAAATAGATTTTAAAACATATGGTATCGAAAAAAGTATCGTTAGGAACCGGTATCGAAACTGAGGTATCGAAATTGGCACCGGATCGAAAGATTTTGAACAATACCCAGCCCTAATTATGATGGTTCAAAAAGTCATAAATATGGACAAAGAAAGCTTAATATGATAAAATGGATAGTAATACACTATACTTAAGGAAAAATAGATATAAGAAAGAAGACCAATTACAATTTTAGTATACAAATATTACAATAATGTTCTGTAGCTCAAGAGGTAGAGCAAGGTTTGGGGTTCGAATCCCAGGGAATACATGTTAGGAGAATATTGTTAGCTTGAATACAATGCAAGTCGCTGCTAAATGCATTAATTTAAATTTATCTCCTTAGGTGGATATTGAACATTCTAGATCAGAGGTATACAATCTTGCTTCTGGAGGGCCACTGTCCAGTAAAATTTAGCTCCAACACATATTAAACACACCTGAACCAGCTAATCAAGGTCTTACTAGGCATTCTAGAATCTTCCAGGCAGGTGTGTTGATGTAAGTTGGAGCTAAATTCTGACCAAGGACCAAGTTTGGACTAGAGGCTGACATTTATTTGGGATTCCCGCGGGATTGGGAACAGAATCACTATTAATCACGGGATTGGGAGGGGACAGGAAAAAATGTCAGCGGGAGTGGGCGGGACCGGGAATACACTTTGATCCCCAACTTTCTACACACATATAGCCTACCTTTTATATAAATAAACTCTAAACTAGGGGTGTGCGATATGACAATTTTTGATCGTGGACAATAAAAATGTCTCCACGATCTGCTTTTGAAGAAATATCGTAGTATTGTGCTACAGCAAACTACAAGCATGAAATTTCGTAGTTATTTATCATCAGTTAAGTCATGAAGTTTCCAAAAAGTCGATTAAAGCTGTCTTCAAACTGTGCAAATGGAGCACCAGCACTATCTCCCTCATCTAATATCTGATTTAATTCATCAGCTTATTAGTACAGACTTTAAGTTAAGGTCAGAAAAGGTAAAGATTTGTGAGAAAATACTATGCGTGTCAGATCCGCATCATCTTCTTAAAACAACCAAAATAACTTAATAACCCAACTCCGGTGATGTCTGTTAATCAAAGAAAAAAAGAGGAAATCAATAATGATATTCAATTATACTATATTCAACTATAGTCACATTAAATATTAAACGTATTGTAATGGGTTTAAGTGAAGATTTTTTTTAAGTTCACTTAAATTAGAAATTGTTATTTTTTAAAGTCTACTAAATTTTAAAATTGATAGCTCTCAATTATACTGTAATGTTGAATGGCAATAGTCAATGGTAAAATATTAGATGAAAAAAAAGACATCAGTAGTACTGGTATCAGTGATACTTGCCTCGAGTCATAAAAAGATGCCATTAAACAAATATAAAAAATATATTTTATTATAATTCATGTTGTTTCTACATTTATTTGAAGATTGAATGTGAAATGATTGCAATATAAAAGTATATTTAAAAACTTCAATTTTATGTGGGATTAATCACAACTCATTTCAGAAAAAAACTTTTATCACTTAGTTAATTATTTTTATTTGATTATTGACAGCACTGTGTGTGTGTGTGTGTATATATATATATATATATATATATATATATATATATATATGAACACATGATAGGTAAAAATTGATAGCCTGAATGCACTGTAAGTCGCTTTGGATAAAAGCGTCTGCTAAATGCATAAATTTAAATTTAAATTTCCATATATATATAGCATTATATTGTATTCAAGTATATAATACTGTATAAACTTAAAATTTATATTATATAATATAATTTTATAATATATTTTAAATTATATACTATAATAATTCTAAGTTTAAAAAAATAATGATAGACAAGTCCCATGAAGAAACACTAACAGGGCGTGCTGGCCTCAAACGCCTAAACTCCACCCCACGCAATGTATTATAACTATGCAGTGTTGAGTGAACCAATGAAAGTGAATTGTGATAGTTAGAAGACAAAATACTAAGACTGTTTTTACCATGTATAATTCTACCAGAACTAGTTCTGAAAAAAAAAAAAATAATAATAATAAATATATATTTATATATTGCACATTTAATAGAAACAGACTCAAAAATTCAGCAATTTATTTTTCAGATTAAGCCCATACACTAGTGTGCGCTGCATGAAATGACTGCAACAAGACTCAATATTGACAAGGCTCATCAGTTCCTGACCTTTAGCTCTTCATATTGCCACATTTTTAAACTGCTAATCCACAGGGCGAGAAAGACACTGGAAGCTATAAAAAGGTTGTTAATGAGCTCCAGCGGTTCGCTTTGGGTACATAAACAATCTAAGTGCTGTTGAACAGATGCCACTGAGCAGAATTCTGTTTTTTGTGGCAGCTCTGATTACTCTGTATCTTTCCCGAATGCTGACAGATGGGGGCAGGTCTGAGTGCACTAAGTGCACGGCTGTACAGTCGTGGCCAAAAGTTTTGAGAGTTACATAAATATTAGTTTTCAAAAAGTTTGCTGCTAACCTGCTTTTAGATCTTTGTTTCAGTTGTTTCTGTGATGTACTGAAATATAATTACAAGCACTTCATACGTTTCAAAGGCTTTTATTGACAATTACATGACATTTATGCAGTCAGTATTTGCAGTGTTGGCCCTTCTTTTTTTACAGGACCTCTGCAATTCGACTGGGCATGCTCTCAATCAACTTCTGGACCAAATCCTGACTGATAGCAACCCATTCTTTCATAATCACTTCTTGGAGTTTGTCAGAATTAGTGGGTTTTTGTTTGTCCACCCGCCTCTTGAGGATTGACCACAAGTTCTCAATGGGATTAAGATCTGGGGAGTTTCCAGGCCATGGACCCAAAATTTCAACATTCTGGTCCCCGGGCCACTTAGTTATCACTTTTGCCTTATGGCACGGTGCTCCATCGTGCTGGAAAATGCATTGTTCTTCACCAAACTGTTGTTGGAAGAAGTTGCTGTTGGAGGGTGTTTTGGTACCATTCTTTATTCATGTGTTTTTGGGCAGAATTGTGAGTGAGCCCACTCCCTTGGATGAGAAGCAACCCCACACATGAATGGTGTCAGGATGCTTTACTGTTGGCATGACACAGGACTGATGGTAGCGCTCACCTTTTCTTCTCCGGACAAGCCCTTTTCCAGATGCCCCAAACAATCGGAAAGGGGCTTCATCTGAGAATATGACTTTGCCCCAGTCCTCAGCAGTCCATTCACTATACTTTCTGCAGAAGATTAATCTGTCCCTGATGTTTTTTTTTTTGGAGAGAAGTGGCTTCTTTGCTGCCCTTCTTGACACCAGGCCATCTTCCAAAAGTCTTGGCCTCACTGTGCATGCAGATGCGCTCACACCTTCCTGCTGCCATTCCTGAGCAAGCTCTGCACTGGTGGCACTTCGATCCCGCAGCTGAATCCTCTTTAGGAGACAATCCTTGCACTTGCTGGACTTTCTTGGACGCCCTGAAGCCTTCTTTACAAGAATTGAACCTCTTTCCTTGAAGTTCTTGATGATCCTATAAATTGTTGATTTAGGTGCAATCTTAGTAGCCACAATATTCTTGCCTGTGAAGCCATTTTTATGCAACGCAATGATGGCTGCACACGTTTCTTTGCAGGTCACCATGGTTAACAATGGAAGAACAATGATTTCAAGCATCACCCTCCTTTTAACATGTCAAGTCTGCCATTCTAACCCAATCAGCCTGACATAATGATCTCCAGCCTTGTTCTCGTCAACATTCTCACCTGAGTTAACAAGACGATTACCGAAATGATCTCAGGAGGTCCTTTAATGACAGCAATGAAATGCAGTGGAAAGGTTTTTTGGGATTAAGTTAATTTTCATGGCAAAGAAGGACTATGCAATTCATCTGATCACTCTTCATAACATTCTGGAGTATATGCAAATTGCTATTATAAAAACTTAAGCAGCAACTTTTCTAATTTCCAATATTTATGTAATTCTCAAAACTTTTGGCCATGACTGTACAAGACGCTCCTATGGGGCCTTCCTCATCGCCGGAGAGTCCGAGTGGCCCTGTTAAAAATGGATGAGGGAGAGGCATATGCATAACAGCGTGGCAGCCCTCACCACATTGCTGCACACATGTCCACTCGGTGGAACAGCAACGCAACAAAGCGGACCTTTGCACGCAGGGCTAATAACCCACAGCGGCCCAGAGAGCGAACCTGGAATGTCAAAGAAGGGAGTGGTGGACTCCAGGCTTCAAATCACCAAAGGTAAAAATGAAAATTCCCAACTGAAAGTGCAAAGTTCCCCAGACACCTTCAATCCCTTGACAGCATCACTCGTGAGTTATTTATACATGGGTTCTCTCAGGACATTTCCTCCACTGTTAGTAGTAACACTTTTGTCTAATTGAATCAAGCAAAAACTTTGCTATGGACACTATTTTTCACATAACGCTAACAAAGACCCCTGTAAACATCGCTGCATATGTTCTTCTGAAGTTACACGAATGCCAAAGGATCTTTTTGATGTGTATTTTCATCTGGAAGATGCCATTTGTGAAGAGTTTGCATCTGGAATACATTGCATTCATTCATTGTCGAATGTTAGAATGATATTCAAGCAGATAATTGACAATAGAGGGTGTGAATCTGCTTTTAGACATTTAGACAAATGTGACCCTTAAACTAGAAAGTGATGCATTCCAGATGATGCAATCGTTGACCAATCTGTTAATGGCTCATACCCAGCTATATAGTATGGAGGAAAGAAAATATTAATGGTATGAGTTCAAGTTTTACACTCGTTTTAACATCTCAGTGTTAAAGACACACTAACAACTAATAACCGCTGCTTAACTTGAATGAACCACATCAAACCCCAGACTAATCCAGCCTTACTCCCATATATGGGCTGCCCTGAAAAATGATTGACAGGCTGAAAGCACCACAAAGTCCTCTGATTGGCTAAACTGGTCATTAGAGCACATTTATGTTCTAACGATAACATCCGAGTAAGTACCACAGAATATAATTTTGATTATTTCCCTTTAAATTTGGTCACATAAATGCACATACAATGGACACACATCAGACCAGCAATACAGAGGGTTTAAAGAGAGCCATAAACAATTTTTTCCTCAGTTGCCTGACTTCTTTCTCCCGTGGAACACAAAAGAAGATATTTTGAATAAAGTTTAATTATTATTATTATTATTATTATTATTTTTTATTTTTTCATTTAATATAAGTCAATGGCGAAAAAAACAAAACAAATAAAATACAAATACAATAAAATGGCATTACACTGAAGACTGGACTGAAACAACGGTTAATAAATCACATTTTTAATGTTTGGTTAAATTCCTAATTTTTGGTTCTAATCTCCAAATCAGAAATGTGAAAACTGTATTTTTGTTTTATTTACTTAAACCATTCTATTCTTTTTTTTGTTTGTTTGATTCACCCTTTTTACAGAGATGACAGGTCTGAACTTTTACTGACTCTCCAACCTTAATTCAAGCACATAAATGCACTTTATCATGATTATAAGTATGAAAATCAAAATACCATCATCTAACTGGCTGCTTGAGGATAAATCCTGATGCACATTTTTCGTTCTTGCCAGTTTTATACTTACAGTGGAGGACCAAAGTTCACAGCTGAGGGATTTTGGGTCAAACCTTCAGCATTACATCTCTAAGACATTTAATTTGCAGTGTCCCTGAAATCTGGCTTACTTATCATTATCACACCTCATGCATCTGGTCCTCAATAATTTACTGTGGCTTTCAAATAAACATGACACAAAGGGCCTGGCCGTAAAGAGACGTTCGGTGACTGACAAGCTGTTCAGTGAACATTCTTACAAATTTCCGATTTGAATAATTGATCTAGATTTTAATAATGAAGGAGAAAATGGAATGGAATGCAGTTAAAACTTTATTTATTTATTTTGGATTGGTTTAACCATTTTAAATCGCCTTGAGGGTGTTCAACTCAATATAATATACGTAGCTGGGGATTTACTGCAGAAAGCTGTTTTTAAATGCTTTAAAATGAATGGCCTTCACCACACTGACTCGCTCAGCTGAGGAGTGAGCTACATTCAGAGAGTGCTCAAAGCAGCTGGTGGTATGCAGAAGTTTTTTATGTGCAGTTCAGCTGAGGTTAAAGACGTGCTACGCATGTAATCCCCTCAGGGTTCAACAAGACTGATTCAGCTAATGAAGTAACAATGCCTTGTCACCTGCTTTTTTTCTCAAACAGCAAGGACAACCATCCTGACAGAGTCATTAAAAAGGATGCTCGCATCTGAATTTCCCTTGTGCCTGATGTCTTAGTGCGGATCTTGAGTCATATTTGCAGTAACAACAACTCGCTCAGCCGATGTTCAAGGTGACATTATGCAAAGCCCTAAATATATCCCTGGTGACTTGTTTGTCATGCCTTTAATAAGCTCTTATTTAAAGATAAAAGGCTACTAACAGACTTTCAAAAGGACTGTTTACCGTGTGTGCATAAATATGCCACATCACTACCAAGCTGTGGCTGCAAATATATGACATGTAACATCTTGTTGGTAAAATCAATTAAAATGCTCACCAAGGCTGTATTTTTTACCCAGTAATACAATATATTCAGTAATATTGTAATTTTTTTGTGGAAACAGTTTTTTGTGATCACTGAATAGTTAATTTTTTATTTTCTTTATTGATGAATAGAAAATTCTAAAGAAAAAAAAATAGAGATAGATAGATAGATAGACAGAAAAAACCAACCTTCATTGGAAATATCAAATATAGAAATATCAAATATATATTATTCTTTACACTTTGTAATTGCATCCCTGGAACAGCCTTGTAACTCTAACAAACATTTGTAGCTCAAAAGGGCAACAGACATTGATTGCGACCTAATTTGTTTGAGGAAAACATCTGAACATGGATTTGAAAGTATATAAGAGGAAGTTTGATGATGAAGAATATAATGATACATTTGCTGAGACTCACCTCCACCTGTTGACAAATCTGGATGAGTTTAGCCATCTGGTTCTCTAGCTCACTGTTCCTCTTCACCAGATTGGTTAAGTTATTCTCCAAGGTTTGCTGTTGGAATGGCAGAGACATGGCATTTAGACAGAATGAATCACTCTTTTACTGCCTGACATAGACAAGCTTTTTACCATTCATCCAATCAAGATATTATAAACACAAAACAGTTTTTTTTTTAAAGAAATCAATACTTTTATTTAGCAATGAGGTATTCAATTGAATACAGATTTTTCGGGGGGCACCAAATCAGCATATTAGAATGGTTTTTGAAGGATAATGTCACAATGAAGTCTGAAGTAATGGATGGCATCACAATTACATTTGAAAAATAAACTAAAATAGAAAACAGCTGTTTTCAACTGCAATGATATATTTATTTTGATCAAATAAATCAATGGAAGTGAACAACCCAATTAGAATATATGAATTTTGTGCCATTAAAATGATTAAAAACAACAGCATATAGGTTTGGAACAATTCTTTTTGGTTGAACTTCCCCTTCAATATAAATACACTCCAAAAAAAGATGGCTACATTTGGAATTTAAAACCATCACATAATTCATCTGCTTTCAAGGGACTAAAACTGACTTATTTGAGGGCAGCAGATTATTTTTCCCACTGATCCTGATCTGTTTTTTTTTTTTTTCAAGAATTAAAGAAAAACACTGTGTGGATGATATTGTTAGTGCAGGTGAACATGGATAAATGATACAGAGTCCACAGAGATCCCACAAAGACTGATTAGATTCAAAACAAGCAACTGACAGCAAATTAGAATCCACATCACAACCACTAATCATCACTAACGAGAAACTGTGTGCGCTGGGCTGAGACTTTCACACTGGGGGGAGGGTGTCCTAATTCATGAGCTCTAGTGTACACTTTGCACAAACTAAATTAAAGTTTAATAAGTGGTTTAAGGTCAGAAATTGTTAGTTTAGGTCACTGTGAGACAGGCCGCTTGCATTTTTTAGCTCATGTAAAAGGGATGATGTACTGTCCAATATTATTGAGTAAGGGAGTTTAACACTACATACAAAATATGTATGAAGGTGTTGCATTTCACTGAATCACAATGGGGAGAGACAGAGAAATGCGTAATTAGTTAAAAGAGTCGCACATGCTTCACTAAAATACAAGTTTGAAAGATAAAGAGGGAAATCGTAGCGACAACTTAACGAGAGCCGTCCCATCATGCTACATGAGCAGCTGTACGAAGTGATGACCCGCACAGCGGGAGACAGGAGAGAAAGACATGAACATGGTGCTGAGATGAACAGCTGATTTTAATGACATGAGAGGAAACAAAAAAGAAGCACGAGCGGACTGAAAAACATGCAGAAACTATCGGAACAACAACATCAGCATACAAAAGCGAGAACAGAGCCTTTATGTTCTCTTGTTTTGTGTTGTTGGCTATTCATGCATATGTGATGCAGCCTGACCCTGTCCACCTGCACGTCCCGCACCCCCCCGTCTATGGCCTGAAATGCTGTCTTGCACACATCCAGTACGTAGATTGTAAAAGGCAGCCGGTGACTCACCGCAACGCTTGTCTTTGATGCCTCCATTAACGCTTCAGAAACTCTGGCAGGGCTCACTTGAAAAGCCTATGAACACACACACATACACACAGCCTTACTGGTCTGGCCCACTGATGGACGCAAGTATTATTGCCCCTGCTCTGTCCGACGACTGGTTTTCAGCCTCTCGCGTGCTTTATCCTTCCTGCTCTGCTGGGTAAATGGGCTGGAAGCACCTCCGAGCAGGTGAGGGTGTCTATGACAGACTGCTTATTCTCCGTGCCCTGATAGCTTGCTTTACTCGGGGGCTTCTTGCATCAGGCAGTCGCAAAAGTGCTTGTTTGGGGTGTCAGCATTTTAAAATTCAAGCTCACCCAGCAAGAACAGATGGGGGTCATTAATTAAAGACTGAACAGTCTAGGATGATTTATACATCAAAACCAAGTATCACCTCCCAGGAGACAGAAGACAAGCTGCCAGGGGTGAACGAGCTTTGAGCCCAATTGAGTAAGGAAGAGAGAGAGAGAGAGAGACTGATAGTGATAGGAAGGAAGGAAGGAAGGCAATGATTGACAGAAGGAAGGAATAAAAGTGAGAAATAAGGAGAAAATGAAGGAAGGAAGGAAGGAAGGAAGGAAGGAAGGAAGGAAGGACGGAACAAGGAAGGAAATAGAAGTAAATGAAAGAAAGAAAGAGAAGGAAGGAATAAGTGAGAAATAAAAAGAAAAGTATGGACAGCAGGAAGGAACGGTGAAAAAAATGGTAATGAAAGAAGAAATAAGGAAAGAAAGAAAGAAAGAAAGAAAGAAAGAAAGGAAAAAACAAACATATGGAAGGGAAAGAAAAAGAAAGGAATAAGGAAGAAAGGGAAAAAATAATAACAGACTGTAACGATATCACCTTCATATTCATCCGGAAGAAGGAGGCGGGAACCGGCGGACAATCAAAAACATTTTAATAACAAAATAAACACAAAACAGCGCACCAGCCCCTCACGGACGACTGGTGCGCATAAAATAAAAACCAAAACACAACTAAAAGCCCAGGCCTGGTCCTCTCTCGTCCTTCACTGTCGTCGCTCCAGTTTTATATCCTTCCATCTCCTCCATGGGCCTCGAGACCGGTGGGACGAACAGGTGTAGTTCATCTCCAATCACTCCCCCGGCCTCGCTCCCATGTCCCTCGGCCCCGCCCCACTCGTCACATACCCCCATCGCCCCTCGCAGGCCGGGGGGTACTCCCGAGACTGCGCTCTACTCCCCCCCCCCCCCCCCTCCCTCCGGGGGGGCCGCTCCCGGGGACCTGCGGGAACCTGGGGGTAGGACAGGCGAGGCGAGAGAAAAGGAGATGGAAGGAGGAGCGACAGAGACGAGAGAGGGGAGAGAGGAAAAAAAAAAAAAAAAAAAATTCCGGTTCCCAGACGCACCGCTGCTCGGCCCTCCACCAGCTGGGTGATCTCCTCCGCGGTGCCTGGCGGTGGCACTGGACGGCCCTCGGCGGACGGCACGACACTCCTCCGCCGCCCGGTGGACGGCGACGGCTCCTCCGGTTTTGGGCAGCCGGCAGGAGTCCCCCGTTCCCTGCTCCTCCCCGTTCCGGCGGAGGCAGCAGGCTCCGGCCACCTGGCGAACGGCGCCGACTCCTCCGCTCCCTCACGGACGGCAGCCGTCTCTCCACATCGTGGGCGGCCGGTAGCGAGCTCGCCCGTCCCCGGCAACTCGCTCCAGCCCACCGCCTCGAGCGTCCATGGCGCCACACTCCTCGCCAGCTCGTTGGCACCGCGGATTCACCACAGCGGCGAGGGATCTTCAGCAGCGCGTCCCTCCTTCTCCCGGGCTTCGGCACCACTGTAACGATATCACCTTCATATTCATCCGGAAGAAGGAGGCGGGAACCGGCGGACAATCAAAAACATTTTAATAACAAAATAAACACAAAACAGCGCACCAGCCCCTCACGGACGACTGGTGCGCATAAAATAAAAACCAAAACACAACTATAAGCCCAGGCCTGGTCCTCTCTCGTCCTTCACTGTCGTCGCTCCAGTTTTATATCCTTCCATCTCCTCCATGGGCCTCGAGACCGGTGGGACGAACAGGTGTAGTTCATCTCCAATCACTCCCCCGGCCTCGCTCCCATGTCCCTCGGCCCCGCCCCACTCGTCACACAGACAAACAAAGGAACTGACAAAAGAACAAACAAAGAGGAAAAAGGAAAGGAAAGGAAAGGAAAGGAAAAGAAAGGAAAGGAGGGATGCTGAAATAAAGAGAGAGAGAGAGAGAGAGAGAGAGAGAGAGAGAGAGAGGCCTCAGGACAGCAGACCTGGTGTGGTTTTGGCTTAACAAGTCTGAAGTACACACTCATTAAAGCAGACACTAGACTTCAAAGACAGACAAAGACACAGCCGTGCAAGAGGAAGAGCAGAGAAAGAGAGAGAAAGAGAGAGAGAGAGAGAGAGAGAGAGAGAGAGAGAGAGAGAGAGACTGAAGAGAGATAGAGACAGAAACACACATAAAAACTCTGCTCTATCTAATATGAAACAAACAGAGTGCTGCAGTATACAAAGTGACACTGTGGCATGACAAAAGAATAAAGCAAAGAGTGAGTGAGAGTGAATGATATGAAGAACTAACAATCTAGGCTGTGTTCTGGGTGAATTTATTAAGGTTGAATTACATCTGCATATACTACTTATATTAGCAAACGATTCACAAAAAGAATCAGACAGCTTGGATGTATCAAATGAATCAAACTTGGTTGGAAAGCTCTAGTCCAAATGATTCACAGTTTGACTAGACCTTGTTATCAGATAAGAGATTAGCCCAGATAAAGGGGGAAGGCGAGATGTACAAGATATTTGTTGAGTTGAGTTTGATGCTCACAAAGTAGGCGTTACACGCTTTAACAGGCGTGCGCCGCATCCATTAAATTCTGGGTCAGAGCTACAACAACAACAAATCCTGAAAAAGAATTCAATCCCGAGGCAAGAAAACAGACTTCAAAGTGGGTGTGTTTAATTATTCTGTGATCCTCTCCACTTGTGTTTTTTCAGGGAACACGATGCGGAAACACAGCAACCATGCTAACAACGGGCGGTTGAGTGCGTGCATGTGTCAGCAACCAGAGCCTGCTGGGAAATGTCGCTTGCACCAGATAATATTCCAAACCAGCACTCTCCAGAGACTCGCAAACTCGGTCTAATGAGAAGCCACTGTTGTTTCTTACCAGCCTCCGTTCTTCTAATTAATTAGACAGTCATTTAATTCTGTCTACATTACCCATGTTTGAGGCTTGTCTGGGGAGTGACATTAAGCTTTTAACACAGTGGAATGCACCCCCTTCTCTCCATCAAAAAGAAAAATAAATAAATCCCATAACGCTGTGTTTAAAGCTTTGACTCAGTCAAACCATCTAGCATGCCAATACTTCTAATACACATAAAAATGTACTGTTGAGGTTAGAAGGGGTAGGTGTGTTTTTTTTTTTCTTTCTAGTTTTTTTTCTCCCTTTTCTATGATAATACCTCATCCTTATAGAATATTATTTCTGGAAAAAAAAAAAAACAAAAAAACAACTAAATATATAATTAAATCCTTAATTAACATCTCACAATTCTGACTTTTCTTTTTTTACATTTCCAAAAACCACTAAACATTGCAATATATTTAGCTGATTTGTGTACTTTCATTATCCCAAATGTTTAAATCCAGATAAATAAGCAATTTTAACTAGTGACATGGACCGTGTCGATAGTCGATAGTGTCGATAGTGTCATTGTGTCGCCTGCCAATGACATCATAACCCCTCGATTTCCAGTTTTATTTTGTAGAAAACATATGGAAACGCCAAAGACCTTTTAATATGTTGTGCGTTTTAATAGATCGGTGTCAACTGCACAGAGTAGCATTATAACAGAACTTTCAAATGTATCTAGTATGATAAAACAGCGCTGCTTTTTCCCCACATATGCACGACTGGAAGGAGTGAAAGCAGGTTACTGTGGCATAATAAAAGCTCTGCTGTGTTCAGAGGCCTTGTTTCACCTCGACGTCTTACAGGTTTCATCTCGCAATTCTGACTTTTTTCATAAGTTATCATCTTTCAATTATTACTTTTTTCTTGTAATCCTGAGTTAACATCTTGCAATTTTGGCTTTTTCTCTTGTAATCCTGAGTAGCATCTAACAATTCTGACTTTTTTCTTGTAATTTGAAGTTAACATTTTGCAATTCTTACTTGTTTTTCTCAGAAATACAAGTTCATATCTCACAAATGCAGGTTTTCAACTAGTAATTGTGAGTTTAATTATCACTTTTTTTTCCATGCAATTCTGAGTTTACATCTTGCAATTCAGCCTTTATCAGCAAAAAGTCTGAATTGTGAGATATAAACTCAAAATTGTGAGATAAATTGCAATTACCTTTCTAATTTTTATTTCACGGCTGAAATAAACTTTCATAGTTCCCTGACCTCACATTATCTATCCGTCTACTTATTTCACCGGGAACAGATCATCAGCCTGAAGACCACAGACAGGAAGACATGAAACTCCACTGACTAACCGGCTTGAAGGTAAAAGGACAAGTGTCAGAGGAATTTGCTCGATCTCATGGGGAAGACAAATGTGCTTCATGCTAAACAACTTAATAGGAATATATTTGAGTTAATTACAGCCACGGTGGACATTAAAAGGAAAGGAATTGTTAAGTTAGACAATAATTAATTTTAATCAAACACAGAGCTTCTTTGGGCAACACAGAGGCACCTTAGACTTAGCTTTGTATACTTTTTTAGGTAAAGACCGTTTATGTAAAATGACAAGCTTTTTTTAAATAGCTAAACTTGCCAGAAAACTGTCAGAAAGAGAGGCTTATGGCTTTTTTAGTAAATCCATTATCTCCTCTTAATGCGTGCCTGGAAGGCTGATATTGGCATCTGCTTGAAAGAGGAGCATGGAGGTCACAGTTAATGGCCGATGTGGAGCAGGAGCAAACTCTGGGTCACCACAGTAGAGGTCACAGTGAAGAAGAAAAAAATAAAAAAGACATGCAAAGCTGATGAAACTACATGAAAACAATGCATGGTAGAGGCTGTTACATAAAAAAGCCTAAGCCCTTGAGAGGCTCTAGAGGTTTCAGATGCAAAATGGAGTTTGCGGATTATTTATAGCTGCAAAACTTCTGAGACTGTTTTGGAAAGATACGGTCTCTTCCATTTGACTTTGAACCCTAACTGAACTCAACCCTGCATGCTCACTGTAATCATAAGGCGAAGACAACTTTCAGCCTGACATCAGTCTTTGACAGGCAGCATAACAAATGGTTAATTCAGAAAATTAATTTGCAGAAACAAGCCTTGGCTCATCTTCCAATGAGTTATGAGTTGAGTGCTATCAATTTGGACAAGCAAGGGAACGCTAAAGACTGACTCACGTGGCCGGTCTGCTAAATGGCTTTACATTTCATTTGTTGAACACAATTAACTGCTGTAGATTTACCCGGGATACGAATGACATGGTGATCCACTTTGGTCACCGTGATTTTGCCAAGTAAGACATGTTCCCCAATCAACATCTTTTGTTACTTTGGGTTTGTTGGACTAAACCCAATCCCTACCTTTAAACTGAACTCTACCCATAATTTATTCCTAAAATCAGTGTGAAATAATAGCTGATTAACAAGGGTGTAGAAGCACCTAACCCTGATTGTAAGCCTAAAACAGATATTTCCTGAAAAGTTATCCCTCAGATCTGATTGGTTGATAGGAATGTTGTTCCAGGATCAACAAAGATGTTGATCCAGGAACATGTTGTACTTGGTGAAATCACTTCACCGATTCAATTGATCTGAAATAATGTGCATGCTAATGACGAATTGAGTGTTTTGATTGGCCTTGGGGTTCAGGCTGGTCTCATTCTTCAGTTTAAAATATCACATGCCTCCTGAAGCCCAAAACATTTGGCTGTAGATTGGTAAAGTGTACACAAGCGTGCACAGGTGCACAACTTATATCACCACCCAGGAATGCTGAACACAGCCTCCAGACTCTCAATAGACTTTGAAAAGTGGTGTTATGAAGTAAAGGTGAAAGAGGGTGGGTACAGAGCAGAGGTGGAGAGAAAAACTGCACTGTTGTGTATTCAAGCCCATAAATTATGCCTGTGCTTGGAGAACAAAAACAAATCTACAATTGGTGCTATTGTGCGTTTTGTTGTTTTAGCTGATGGCGTACACCCTGGAGATATCGTGGATGCTGTAAATCATTTGACGGGGCCTCGAATGAACTAAATGAATTGTTCTCATTTAAGTTCTCATTGAAACTCATCAATTCAGGACAGTTCTTTCTTTTCTTTCAGGGTAATTCAGTTAATGTTAGACAACACTTACTGTATAGCAATTATGTAAAAGGTAAAAGGTTTGAGTGCTCTTCAACTCATAGAGAGTGATTTTTTTGGCATACCTGTCATATATATTCCCTCTCTTGAAACAGCAAAGCATTCACTAAACACCTTCAAAAGCAGCTGAAAAACGAGCTGAAACAGTGCTGTGCCTTGAATATTTCCATTCACTGTCATTCTTTGCAGGACAAAACACACATCCTTTCAATGTAAATTGGACTTGTAATAGTTTTGCACCATATTCGGACAAAAAAAAAATGGTTGAAATTTGTTTGGCACCCTATCTGAATGATGGCTGTGGGAAGCTTAGAACTTGTTTGGTTCAGGCAAGTTTGAGATCGTCATTTAGTACTTCTTTGAACATGAATTGGTTGAAATTAATTTGTCTTTTTTTCAGACACTTCCCATAATCCACCTCCCTTTGAGACCTTCATGTTTGTAAGTTCTGCAGAGTAGGATTTGCCAAGGGGAACTCTCAAAACAAACATGTCCTTCTCAACTGGAAATCCATAAACCCATAGATTAGCAATACCCGGATAAATAACTCAAACGCGAAGCAAAAGAAAACATGATTTCCCTCTGTTCAGGCAGAGCACATGGGGAGGCATGTGCAGGGACTTGCCATTTGAAACATTCAATTGTGGATGAATGGTGAGTCACGCTGTCACCCTTCATGAAAAGACCTTCTGTCCTTCTCCTACATGTTCTTCTACAACTCTCTCACTGTCCTATGAGTGCTGAGAAAGAGCAAGGATGCCAACGGCCAGAGCAAGATTGTGTCAAATGTTGGCAAACTGAATAGCAGCATTTTTACACTGGATCCAACTGTACTGAAATCCCTTACATTTCTTCTACGTCTTTTTTTAAATTAATTTGCATAGCATTAAGGCTCAAATATTTTGAAGTCCATTTCAGCTAATTTTTGGTGTTTATTTATTTATTTATTTTTTATAATGTTTATAACTATGTTTATGTTTTATATGTTTATAATGATAGGTAAAAATTGATAGCATGAATGCACAGTAAGTCGCTTTCGATAAAAGGGTCTGCTAAATGCATACATTTAATTTTTTAATTTATAACTTCATGTACTTTATATTATTTCGGCAATAAGCTTTACAAATAAGTTAGAAAATATAGCAATTACAATATTTAAAATAAAGTGATAAAATAATAATATTAAAATAATAATACAAATTATGAAAAAAATAAAATAATAACATTAATAATAATACAGCAAAAATAATATTTAGTGACTACAATGCTTATTTCTAATAAGACATTAAATGATAATTGACTCAAGAAACTGGAAATGTATAAATACATTATAATACATACTTTCAGTCCCTCAAATATATTTAACATACAATAAAAACATACATTTAAACAAAAAGTATATTTCTAACTACAATGCTTATTTCTCAGTTGAAGAAACCATATATTTTATAAATAAATATTAACTTATACATACTATTTATATAGCCAAAAATACGCTGTATGGGTCAAAATTATATATTTTTCTTTTATGCCAAAAATCATTAGGATATTTAGTAAAGATCATGTTCCATGAAGATATTTTTTACATTTCCTCCCATAAGTATTTCAAAACTTACATTTTGATTAGTAATATGCATTGCTAAGAACTTTATTTGGACAACTTCAATATATTCAATTTCAATCTCACTATCAGATTACATTTTTCATTCTTTCACAAAATTGTGATACTGTATTAGTACTTTTATATGCTGTCCAAAACTGGCGTTTATTAGGATCTTTGTCACTGAATATCTACTAATGTTGATGACATATAATAAATTACGACTGTTCTTTATCGCACAACATCTTGCAAGCATTTCACATGCATGTGAGTCTGAAAATTGCAACCTTTCCAATTAGAGTCTAGTGTTCTTCTTAATATAAAAAACATTGCAAAATTACCACAGTAAATCAAGACAGTTCTGAGCATGACCATCCATTTATCTACATCTGCTTCTGGCAGTCTGTTTGCTGCTGCCTCCCACAAGGAAAAATTACATCATTTCTAAATGCACACTAGCAGATGAATAAAGAGCTTCACCAAAAATTTCACTGACATCTCTTGATTCATCACAGCGATCCTGACAAAAAGATTTAAGAAGCAGCCACCTCTAACACACTAAATCTCTGACCTCGGCAACAATATCATCTTTAGCTGAACTGGAAGGTGACTTGAAATTCTGCCGGTCATTGCAGTTGTGAGCTGTACTCAGTGGCCTGTAGAATACAGAACAACTTCACACAGACACTATTTCTCTGAAGTGTAAACATGTTTTCAAAGGCAGATAAAAAGGAGTGTTGATGCCAAGAGTGGCAAGTGCTGCTTTCTTTAAGGGTTCACAGCAAAGACACAACCTAGTTCTCAAACCACAGGAGACCGAGATGGGCATTTGAGTTGCACAACAGGGACGACTGCAGTCTCACAGCAGCAACAGACACAGAAACTACTGTATCACCGCTCCAATCTACAGTTCTCAGTGTCTAATTGGCTTCATAAGAGTGAAAAATCCTTTTGATGAGCCTTTGAAACACTCTGGATGCCTCTATGACTCTAAACACTCAGTCTCTATGCCACGCAGCGCTTCATGAGATATTCTGTCAGAAATGTGTGATCTGGGTTTTAAAAACGCAATGACGACAGATGCCGAGTCATGAAAGCCTCTGCAGAACATCCAAACCAATAGATGTTTGTCTATAATAAATACTATTGAGAAATGCTTGAGCTGGATGAATCACTGAGTAACAATCCAAGTTCCAACAATCTGTAGGTTGACTTCATGAAAATCATACGAGCCATGGCTCTGTTGTGCTTTCAAAATGTTGCATCAGTCGAAGCTTGAAATTTTGTTGATTATGGGTACTATACACAATTTCAACAGGTCTTGAAAGCACTGCAGTTTTAATATTATTCATTTACTATTATAGTATTTATTACTATTTATATTACTATATTTATATACCATTATAGGATTAAGTATGTATTTTGAAAGCTTTTATTTTTATTTTTAAGCTTTTATTTGTATATTTTCATTTTTTACATTTTTATTTTGCTTTAATTTTTATTTCAGTTTTAGTTCTTTCAATTTTAATAATGAAAAAGCTGCTGCAATTAGTTTTAAAAATTTTTTTGAGACAACAAATATCCAATCTAAACTTAACTAAAATTAAATAAACTTATAATTTTAAGTTAAGCATTTTTTTAGGTTGAAACAACACTTTATTACTTTTAATCTTGAATTTTAAATTGAAATAACTAATCGCGTAATCTTTCATTTTTTTTTTCCTTTTTTACAGTGTAGATGATATGTTAATAAACATTGCTCAAAGTAAACAATGAGCTGTTCAATCTGCTAAATGTATGGCTATGTACATTTAAAAACAAATGGTAAAAAACAAATATTAATGGAACTTCTTTCATCTTGTCTATGAGGCAGTGCAGATAAACTGGATTACTCTCATTATAATCAATGAAGCTGTCTACACAGCAAACGTAGGACATTGCTCGCTTGTTGTGTAACAAGTAAGGCAGCAAGAGCAAAAACGTGTGGCTAATGCTATCAGTGCTGCTCTGCCGCAGCAGAAAGGCGGCTATGTGAAACAAACTAGCAAGTGTGTATACAAACACAATAATGTCTTTGTGTCAAGATATCGCTTCAGTCCAGTACTGCTCCACGCGGGCCATACACATTTTCTTGTGCTCTTTATAAGATCCCTTCTGTCAAAACTATCACATTTTTAGGAGGATGTTCAACTTTGGCCAGTTCTCCCTATTAACAAACCATTAACAACGACTTTTGCCTCAATAAACTCTTAATTTGCTCTTTATTAATAGTTAGTAGCCTAAGGTACTTGTTAGTTCAGGTATTGGGTAGGATTATGTATGTAGAATATGGTCATGCAGAATAACTGCTTTATAAGTGATAATAAACAGCTAATATGTTAATAATAGGCAAGCTAATAAGCAACTAGTTAATAGTGAGAATTGGTCCCTATACTAAAGTGTTATCCAGTGCACCTATTACCTTTAATAAAATGTTCTGCAACAAAATAAACAATCCACATTACAATGTTCCATCTTGTCTGATTTTCACAAAGCAATGTTGTGAGAATGAACATACTGGTAAAATCTGCTCTCTGCAGCCCATGTTCAGCCCACCTTATATTAAACTACTGCTGTACATCAAGCACTCCAAGTGTCTCAAGTGGACACTGGCCAATGAAAAATACATTTTAACGTTATTATTATTAATTGTTATAAGTTTTTTATATGAGTGCTCTTTAATTTAAAAAGATGCTAAATGAACACATTGCATTTTATTTATGATAAATACATTTTAAATAGTTATTTACTAATTATTTAAAGCAGAAATGTTTTCAGTTTAATTGTAGCTTTTTACATCTAATTTTAAAGGACAGAGCATGAGACATAGCGCAGACCAGACTCAAATCCACATTCCCCTGAGCGCAGCAGCTTTAATGTGTCACGACACACAAGCATGTAAACTACCCACCGTGCAACAGTTTCAAACTAAGCGTGTCATTTTGTGATTGGAGCAGGGAGACCAGACAAAGTTACAAGTGACTATACGTTGTTCAAAGAGTGTTGTGAAATGTTTTTCAGAAGAGATTTTCGGACTTAATTCAAGCAAGACCCATATTTTACTGGACGTTTAATACCAAATATATGGTTATGCTTCATGTTTAGTATTTTATGTATAAGAAATTACACAGTATATGTATTCATGCAGTACACAAACCCATTTTTAGTGATTTCTACATAGATCTCTTATCTTGTGCAAACTGATATTAAACATTACATCTGTCCAAAGAAACAATTACTTTATGGACATAAGTCCTCAAAACCAATCATGTTCTAGTATGGTTTAAGATATTTTTTTATTTGGGATTACAATCCAATGACATTTTCATAAAACAACAAACTAATCTTTGTATATTCCACAAATAGTAGCTTAAGAATTTAGAAAATTGTTTATGTATGTGTCTATAGATAGACAGATAGATAGATAGATAGATAGATAGATAGACAGATTTTCTTTTTTCATAGTTACACCTTTCATACTAATAAATCAGTGGTTAGTCCCTGATGGGGGGGTAAATACAAAATCCCAATTCTAATTTACTTGTGCTGAAAATGTCACCATGTACCTTGCTTTTCCGTACTGATAGGGAAAGGATTTTTGGATCACATTTTGATGCAGAATGCATAATTACGTAGACAGCACAAACTATTTTTACCTCCTCTGGTTCTAATCTTCTAGAATAATTAGCATGCATGACACGAGGCTTAACGCTCAAGTCAAGATAAACAGACTGTATGATGGGAAATAAGCTCACTGCTGGGATTCTCCTGTGTGTGGCAGCATGGCAGATTTATTGGACCCTGGGCTCTTTGACACTTGCACCATGGACAGCTGATAGGTGACATTTTTAACAGTCCATTAAGGATGGCTCTGGGAATAAAGCATGCATGAGGTGTCTGCTCTTTAGAGTGGGTTGAATAGGCAAAGAAAAAAATCTCGGAAAACCTGAGAATGAGAATTCGGTCTGGGACCCACGATATATCTCATTTTCCAGACTCTTTCAAAAGCATGAAATGACTAAGACTTGAGAGCCAGGCATGCTCCACGGACAAACAGTGCTAACTTAATATTTCCTCACTGAAGATAGAAAATCGTATTTAAGTTTATTCATAGCAGTCCATTGCATAATAGAATGGGATATTTAAGCACATATCAGAAATTGAATAGTCCCTTCTCTATGTTTAAACAACAGAAGTGTGGACCAAAATGGACAATAAATAAATAAAATAAAATAAAAACAGATGCCTCATCCTGCACTACGCTGATTTTTGTCCTTTAACTAAATAAATAAATGTTGTTGAAATAATTGTTCTTTCTATTCATCAAAAAATCCTGAAAAACGTATCACAGTTGATCGCATCTCTCTCTCTCTAAAACATATTAAAATAGAAAAAAAAATAATCGTATTAATATTTTAAAACATTTTTCATACATTGAGCATTTCAAACTTGTTGTTACTGACCCCAAAATGTCTTTTTTATTTTATTTTATATTTTTACTAATATAAAAAATAGTAGTCTTTTATCATTATTTAGTTTTTTATTATATATATATATATATATATATATATATATATATATATATATATATATATATATTAAAAAAAGGATTATCCCTTCAATATGCTCAACATACTGTTAAAAAACGATAAAGCAGGGATTTTGTGGGGTCATTAAGTACATTCCATTTTGTCCGATGTTCACAGTGACTCTGATTGCTCTGTGATAAGAACCAGGCTGTCTGTCCTCATCCTGACTCACTGGCAGAAGTAGAGATAAGCTGAAGGGGAAGAATAGCTGGAGAGCGATCTTTTCATAGTCAATGAGTGTTCCAGGGCAGAAGAAGGAGGTTTGGGATTCCCCAGGGGCCGAGAAATGAGGAGAGAGGTCTCAGAAACACTGTAAACGTGCTCATGGTCTCACACTCCCAGCTCTTCTTCTCTTCTAGGACAGGCAGCATTCCTGGCGGCTGGACAACATGCTTCAGTCACACAGGATGAGCTGGAATGTCCATGGCCTGTCCTGACGGAGAATGGATCCAGGAAATCCCTACCTTGGACTGTTTTCTGACATTTCAACTCTTGGTGGAAAAGCACCAAGCATCCCTAAAAGAGATAACGGATGACCCAGGTCAACACAGCCTTCAACTGCTGGGATCAGAATAGCTCAGATGGAAGTGGATGTGGAGCAATAAATGATTTTTGATCTTTGAAAACATGGCCGGAAAAGATAAAGACAAAGCATTTTTGTTTACAACAGATCCAAGCAGAACAGAGTAAAGAATGTATTAGAAACCGGACTAGATCCTGAGAACTGATGACTGACAAAGATGGAGGAATCCAGATAAATGTCACCACATCAAAGTCCGAACAAAACCAACTCTCAGTGAAAACCACAGTAAGGTCTGCAGTACAGAATCAGGGAGAAAAATAAAATAAAATTAAAGGCAGAGATCATGCCAAAAAAAAAAAAAAAAAAAAATCTAACTCGTATGACTTTTACACTAAAGGAGAAGTCCTGGGGAATAAACAGGTCAGTCTTTCTATATACAATTAAAATGAATGGGGATTATGGCTTTCAAGCTTCTCAAAAACATATTTCAGGCTTTCAGGCCTTTCGAAAACATATCATAAACATGGTCCATATAACTCAAGCACTAAAAGGAGAATGTGTTTTTGTATTTTTCAGTAGCTACTTTTAACAATAGCTTTTCCAGTAACAAGCTAATAATTTAACATGTAGTGAAACAAAATGCTACACTGACATTTTTTTTACTTTTTACAGAGAAACCATCTGAGGGAAAAAGCAAATGTACTGGCCCAAAATATTGACTCTGTTCAGTTCATTTTATTGAATCGATTCATTTAGATAATTTTCATTCATTTGAGAAAATAAATAAAAATTAACCAATTGCATAATCACAAAACATAAATGGATAAATAAAAGCACTATATTTAAAGTATTCTGACAGCCTTGTGAGAGAGACTGAATCACAGTCTGATTTGTGAATGAATGAAAAGAAAGATTTGTTTTACTTTTGTTTTATCATTATCGTTGTTGTTATTATTATTATAATAGTTTTAAATCATTTAAATTTATTTTATGATACTTTTTCATCCTTTTTCAAGAAAAACTGGTGTACAAACACGTTTAATTCTGAAATTGCCAATATATTTCACAAACAATTACAAATAAACAAGTGGTATTGAGTTAAACATGACATTTTGAAGTAGAAATATTTTAACAGTATTTTCTATGTAAAATTTTCTCCAGTAATCTTAGATTTTTTAAGTGTAGCCTTAGTTACAATTCAGTGGTATTTAATGTACATTATAAGAGGAACCAGGAGATGCATTAAAACCCCTCTTTTTGTTGATCAGAAGACTGTAAGTCATATGGGTTTAGAAAGACATGTGGATGAGTTCATTTTGGGGTGAACTAATTCTTTAAAGATGACATTCCAAAGCAAAACATCTAGCGTGAATAACTACACAAGACTTTGGAGTACAGCACCACAGTAGGCCAAATGAAGGTAGAACATGAGTGCAAGAGACTACATGAATTACTAATACATAAATCCCATTTCAAAGAGGGGCAAGACTGAATGGAATAATCTCCTAAAACCAGAGCCACTGTATGTGGTGATTTGCACTTCACACCATAGCACAAAGCAGAGAAACACTACATTAGCTTCCCGCATTCAAAAAACTCCTGAACCTGGAGACCAAAGTGGAGAGAGAAGGAGAATGTGTTTAACATTGTAAGGCTGATGACTCCACTTCACTGCTCTTAAAAGCTTTTCACTTCCTGTCTGCATTAATTGTGTATGGGGAGAGCAGGGTTCAAAGCAGTTTAATAACAAGCCTCTGTATTCATCTCTGATAACTTGTCACTATCTCTTCACAGCATGCCCCATGCATTACGCACATGTGGCAATTTTTGCATGCAACCATGTGCCAGGTATGTGTACGCCTGTACAGGAAAGAGAAAAAAAGCCCCTAAGAATGTCTCTGAACGCCTCCATACAGAAACAGTAGCTCAGTAGCTTTTAAAACAGTATAGCTTTTCTAGTAACAAGCTACTTTTTAAAACATGTAAAAGTGCAGTGCGACAAAACGCTACATTACTATTTTTTTTTTATAAATTGAACATTCAGCTTTACAGTCAAGCTATCTGGGCATAAGTATTCACCAATTCATTTTATATTCAGATTTTATATTATTTTTAATTTTATATATGTTATTTTTTGTAGCAAATATATACAATAATATTTATTTCAGAATAGTTTTCTAATATGCATTGCAATATGTTTGCTAAAATCATATACTATTTAAATCAAAATAGTACTACTATTTTGCTACTGTTCAGCATTGTTTTTAAAGTTTTTTTTGGGGGGTTATTTTAAATTAATCTTTTTTTATTATTATTATATCAAATGTTCCTGCTAATCACCCCCTTCTACCATTTTTGGGTAGTTATTGCAAATTAGTTTGTAAACAGTTACAAATATTATATATGCAAAATATGAAAAATCAGCTTTGATTAAGTAACTGGCTTTTAGTAGTTATGTACCCCAACACTGACTATTACAATAACATATTTTTGATACTGAGGGTCACAGTCACTGTCCTCTGAATACGGGTGTAAGTCAGCTGTAAGCATACAAAACCTGAACTTTCATCACCCTAAATGAGTAGTATTTCCATAGTGCTTAAATTTATAAGCATGACATATTGCCTCTTGCATTATCTCCTCTGAACACCTTGGGCTGAACGACAGGCAAAACCAGGCCAATGTGGCAGCAGTAGGGAAATCTGGCAGAGGCTGAGGTGCAAGGAAAGCCCAGTTCATATCAAGCACCTTTTCAGCTGAATTGCTCTTTTGGCTTTAAAAACGTCTTTTAGGAGCACTTTGAAAATGACCCCAGCATCCCATTGACGGCTCACTGAATGCAGCAGAATTGGGCGAGTTGGTGTCTCCTGAGCTGGGCTCATATATCTGTGAGAAGATAGACGGCTTCCCTAAGGAGCTTAGAGTAAGAGGCCCAACCGCCAAACGGGGTGGAACTTTAATCAAAGCTGCCTGCTGTGACTTGCAACTTTTCTGAAATAGAAATTAAGCCTTTAATCGCCACTTTTTTCATATTTTGTGTTTTGGCCCTGTAAAACCTAATCCCGGAGCGTTTGCGAGAGTGCTGTCATGCTTTGAAAGCCTTGCTGTCCGACATTACTCATGTAAATAACGTTCAAACATAGAAGATGGGGTGAGATCAATAGGCAGATGGAAGAAGCAAGCCGAGTGCAATGGACTGCATGTGACTGCCTAAACATAACATTTCTCTTGGCTCCTTTCTGCAGCTGATTAGACGTGAAGAGTGCGTGAAGAGGTGTTGATGAGGTTTTAAAAGAACGGCAACTCATTAGCTTCTTGAAGTATAGCACACAAAGTTGAACGGCATGACCTGCTCTTCAATCAATTAGCTGCCTGTAACAAAGCGTCTGAGAGCACCAACACTAGCTGGGTTTCCAACACACATTTTAAAGTATTGCATCAGAACGCTCGCTTGAGGTGGTTTTTGACTTGTGCGAGAAAGGGTTAATGTGAATAATGGGAGATAGAAATGCATTTTGCAAATAAATTCCTCCAAGTGCATCAAAAAATCTTTGGGATGGCAAATCCAGACTAACCAGCTGACTGATCTTGTTCCACAGCATCTGAAATTTTGTTATATGGTCATTGAGAAATGCCAAAGCAAAGTCTGTCATCAAAGTATTTCTGTATAATTGCCTCCCAGAACTGTTAAACGACTGCGTTCCCAAACATTAGCATCCACCTCCGAAAAAAGCAATAACCGCATTCATTTAGTTTCGTCTGCTCATTTTGAAGTGCAAGTCATTTATTATATAGGAAAATTATTATATTCAGTAGCTTCTCTTACTTTTCTTAGTAATGTATAGTATATGATTTTGTTCTCTTTGACTTGTTTGATGGAAACGGTGCTTGTTCGCAAATGTTTTGTGCAATATTCCAGTTTTGCGCATAAGTTAAATTTGCAACTTTGGATGGAAACCTGGCTATTGAAAGCCCAATTTTCAAAAAGATTTTCATACACTACTGTTCAAAAGTTTGAGGTCATATTTATTTTTTATTTTTTTTTGAAAGAAGTCACCTATGCTAGTCAGGGCTGCATTTTTTGATCTAAAATACAGTAAAAGCTGTAAAATTGTGTAGTAAAAACATTTTTTTTTTTACTCCAGTCTTCAGTGTCACATGATCCTTCAGAGATCATTCTAATATACTGATTTGCTTTTGTTTGGGATATTTATTTGAAATTTTCACATTTGTTCTGTGTAATGCATCAGTACTGAATATTAATCTTTCTAAAAAAAAAAAAAAAGTCACAGACTTGAATGAAAATGTGGTTAGCTTAATGTAGCTTAATGTGGTTAAGTGTTTGGAAAAGTAAGGTTCTGCTTAGTTTAAAATAACATTAATTTCCATTATGTTTTTTTTTAAGCTACAAAAATAATTTAATTATAGGTAAAACTAAGCATAACTGTAAACACAACTATAATTCCTATTACTTTCCAATGACAACTACTTACAGGTATCACAAGCCCCCATTGTCAGACCTATATGATTAAATACCTAATTAATTTAAATATCTAATAGCCATTCCCGCATTTAATGTGTCCCTCTTCATTTCTTAATAATTAACTGACATGCAGAAAGTTCTGTTCAAAACACACAAAATACATTTAAAAACTCTTATTATTATTCACCAGAAAGGAAAAAATGGATCATGATCATGTGCAAACCTATACCTAACTACAACTTTTTTGCAGGAGAGTCTGTGGTTTGGCTTTAAAATAACTGTAATATGCAATTCTGCGATTGTTGACTAGGAAACAGCAAAGCTAATCTAAACATGTGGAACAGTTTGAATTATCATCATCCACCATGACGCTTGCGTAAAAAAAAGGATTTCTCATTTTACTTGAGCCGGAAGAAGATTAAAATGTTGAAGCCCTGAGCCCTGATTGTGTCTTTGCTCTCTCGCTCTCTCTCTTCAGGTTGTGGATTGAGAGTTCAAAGTTAGACAGGTTCAAAGCTTCGGCAGGGGAACATTCAAATAAGCCTCTGCAACGTAGATACAAACCCCAATCCAGACGTTTTGCATTAAAAGTGCATTAAAGTGCCTTTTAGACCTGGCGTCTTATTTTAGGTGTTTTTCTAAACGGGTTGAGTCAGGACTGTCACAGGTTCCGTGAGGAATGTGTACAATAAGCATCTACGGCACAAGAGGTAATTATGGATAGAACATTCCAGTGAGTAATTCAAAACCGAGGTAATCCTCACAGTCCGTCGGGATCCTTGAGGAAATTAAATGTCGATCTGGATGCTGTAACCTCTGCATACTTCCAGCCTCTTTTCTGTTTCCCTGCAAGAAGACCTTGTGACAAAAGAGGAGCAACTTTCTCAGGTATCGACTTCCAGAAACACACAATGAACTTCGTCTAGCACAATCGAGGCAATTTCAGCAGAGCCGCATTCGTTTTCTTCAAAAACCTGATGGGGCAAGCGTCAATGATCAATGATGGAATTTCTTTTGTGCAAGCTGGTGTGAACAAAGAGGTCAAGCGGAATAGGAGATCACATGTGCCCTCTATGTGCTTGCTATTATAAAGCTGATGCATAAATCAATGGTGGCCTATTCATGGGAGTGTGATTATGACAGTGTAAAGGCCTCTACGTGGGCTCATATTTACAAATCCACCCCATGAAAACTTTACAAGCACATAACGCTTGTGGTCTTAACCTGCTCTTGTCTTGTAACTCGACCTTCGCAGGGATAATTGAGGTAATGAGAGGCTGATCCGGAGGAAACTTGCTTTGAAGTTATGATGCCATTGAAACAACAAGGCACGGATGTAATTCTGGCCTTCTGGAGCTGTGAATGACTATACTGACGTGCGCGAATGTATTCACATGTGGGAGCTCTGTGTGAGCTTCTGTATTTTAGCACTTATTCAGCAATCAAGGTCTTTGTAGTAGGTCAGCACTGCGTTTCAGTTCCGAACAGAGAATGGCTTTAGGGACTGCAGACTCATCTAATATGATAATGAGTACTGCTCAAAGGAACAGCTGGGCAGTTCTGGCTGCTACTATGCATGAAGCATTCCACCATGAAAGCCAACAAATATCGCACAGAATGAGTTAGGTTGATGCTAATGAAATGAAATTAGCTTACAGAGAAAAAAACAAAACAAAACAAAAATTTGCATAAATGATGGTTACAATACGTGTTGCATGAAAACAAAGATTTTTACCAAAGAGATCACCTTGAACTATTTCACTCAGAATCGGTCAAATAAACCCTTTCTATTGCTCACTTAGAGGAATCAGAGGTGTTTCTATAATAAAGTGTTAATAACAGTGATAACTACTGTGTAAGGCAAGACACTGCAGCCAAAAACACTTTTTTAAAGCACTGGTCAATTTTGAGATTTTGGACAATTTGGCTTTTTATAATGCGTTGTTTATGACTAATGGAAAGAAAACATCCAAAATACTTTTTTATCTTTTAAAGATAATTTAAAGGCCTTTGTCTCAGGCCATCTAAGATGTAAATAAATTTGTTTCTTCACTGGAACAGATTTTGAAAAAATCAGCCATTCATCCCTTGCTCCCCACTGGATCCTTTGCAGTGAATGGGTGCCATCAGAATAAGAGTCCAAACAGCTGATCACAATAATGCACAGGAAATCCACATGACTCCAGTCCATAAATTACCATCTTATGAAGTGAAAAGCTGCATGTTTTTAAAAAGCAAATAAGAAACAAAAGTGTTTTAACTTTAAACACTTCTGGCCAAAAATTAAAAAATAACACTTCCTTCAGCGAAAATGTCATCCCCTGTTGTCCTCTAACATCAGAATCCACCCCCATGTTTGCCTAAAATAGTTTCAGACGGTTTTTGCTCATAAATGTTCCTTTATCTGTGCATATTTCTCTCTTGATTTAAATGACATGACTTTTTTTTTACTGGAGTGAAAAGCAATATTATGAATAGAGGATTCTTACTTTAGCTGTAAGCAATGGTTTGAAGTTAAAAAGCACCTTAATGATGAATTTATTGCAAACACCATCTTTTGAATACATTAGAGGTTAATTGATGTTCTGGAGTCATGTGGATTACTTGTGGATTACCGTTATATTTTTATCAGCTCTCATTCTGACGGCACCCATTCACTGCTATATAATACAACAATTTTCGAAATTGTTCTGATGAAAAAACAAACTGATGGCCTGAGGATGAGTACATTTTCAGCAAATGTTCATTTTTGTGTGTCAACTATTCCTTTAATTAAACAATGCATTGCATATTTAAACATTACATTACAGAAAACTTGTAACACTAAAAAGATTGCAATTCTTTCTGTAATCAATCATCTGGGAAAGCATAGTTATTTCTATTAGTTACATTTTTTTTTAACCTGGGGTGTCTTGCCTTAAGAACCAAGTTTGGGACTCACCTTGAGCTTGTCGAAGCGTTCGCTAAGTGAGGTGACCTGATGCTCACGGTGCCGTCCCACCAGCTTGCAGAGAGCGCAGATCAGCTGGTCGTCCACCACGCAGTACATGCTGACCTTCTCGTTCTCGTGCTCCAGGCAGGCCAGCCCACGCAGCTGAGCGTCCGCCACCGGGTCCACCAGACGATGGCTGGTGAAGGGCTTCTTATTGGGGTGCGTGGCCCGCAGGCAGCGGTCGCAGTACGACACCTCGCACGTCACACACGTCTTGACCGCCTCCCGCGGGGGCTCCTGATCGCAGAACTGGCAACCGACACGCTCGAGGGACATGGCACTACTGGCGGGGCTGCCCCTCGTGCTCCCGCCGAGCGTGGAGCTGTAGGGTCGCGGCCGGCGACTCTCGTTGGGGGAGTTGGGTCCGCTGACGGAGGCCTTTTGGAAGCGGTCAATGATGTTCTGGAGCGTCACATTGCGCTTCAGGCCCTCAAGGCCGCGCTGATTCAGCGTGATGACGTAGCGGCAGGTGGGGCACTGGAAGGCGGAGATGGACTCGAGAGGCTTGGTGCTGGAGCAGTGCGAGACCAGGATGCGGTGGGCACAGTTGAAGCACAGGCTGTGGGCGCAGGGCAGCAGGAGGGGGTCCTCAAACAATTCCAGGCAGATCGGACACGTCAGCTCGGACTCCAGTGTTTCCATCTTCAATTGAACCGATCTAAAGGTGACATCAAATCCCACAGAAGCTGGTCAGTCACCTGTGCGGCGGATAGCTATGGGTTAGCGGTAAGCAACTTTAGTATTGCAAAAGCAGCAGAAAGAGAAATTCCGCTCAAAAAAAAAAAAAAAATCAGTTATCAAAGTATTTAAATCAGTTGAAATCATTTAAATCAGCACACTGCTTATAATAAAAATTAATTCAAAACTACATTTATACTGAAAAACTAAACTGAAAATAAACTTTGATCATGAATTGCATTTTTTTAAAGATATGTTAGTCATAAAAATCAAATAAAAAAACACTAAAATTGAAACTTGATAAACTGAAGAAAAAAACTACAGATTTTTTTTTGTTATTAATTATAGTTGTTTTTATTTAAATTCATATATATCTTCATATATTATATTATAGCCATAATAAACACTAACCTTAAATTCTGAAATAAATACACTGAAACAGAAAAAGCTGAAATTAGAGAAAATCTACTTTTATCATGAAATGTATCTTACGTAGAAAAAAAAAATCACATTATAATATAGCCATAAAAAAAAAAAAAATTAAACCTAAATCCTAAATAGAGCAGAACATTTTTATGTTACATATTATATCATTATTATCTTTTTATTTTTCATCATTGTTTGGCTGTGTTTTGGTGCTTGGGTAATACTGCATGCATAAAAATTATGCCAATAAAGTGAAAGTGAACACTGAACTAAGCTAAATTTGTGATGACAAAAACGAAACTACCTAATAAATCAAACTAAAATTACCTTGATAACAACTGAAAAAAAAATAGAAAATATAGATTTTTGAGCGGAAAATCACTAGAGTTGTAAGCAATTTGGTTAATGACAGCACATACATTCAAAGCATTATCTCTGGCTCAATAGTGGCAGCATGTGTTAGCTAATAGTTGTAGAAGGAGAACATAAATGTCAAAACATGATCAAGGATTGCCTTTAAGTTTAATTGTCAAAGTGACAGATGGGGAATAGAGAAGACTTCACGTTCCATTCACACACATATGCTCTGGGCTAGATGAACGGCAAACACACACACACACACACACACACACACACACACACACACACACACACACACACACACACACACACACACACACACACACACACACACACACACACACACACACACACACACACACACACACACACACACACACACACACACACACACACACACACACACACACACACACACAGCTGTCAATCTGTTGAGCTGTCAATGTCATCAGGCAACATCTCCTCTGCCCATGAACTAAGACCCAATATGATGCATCACTTCACTTACAAAAGCTAAACCCCCTGAAGTAAAACCACTCCTGCACATTCATTTGAAATCATAAATTCGTGCCACATTGCTGCTGTTTTAATGGAGGGCCTTTAACAGATTACAATGTTTCTGCTTTGATGAATATGAATGGGCCCAAATCAGCATTGCACATCACTGAACACGGCACCTGTGCCTCCAGCCTGCATGCTAAAATCTGTTTGTCTTTTCAGCTAATGAACTGTACTTCACATGGTGTGATGATACATTGCCTGTTTGGTTAATAGTCATATAAACAAGGAAATCACACTATATAATTACATTTTATTACTGCCTTTGAAGTAGGGATGTGCAAAATTAAATATTTATAAAATTGATTAGAATTTGGGTTGTCTGAATAACTAGTCAGTCATAAAAAGCCCTGTATAATTATATAAAATTCTAAAATATACTCATGTCAGGCATAGGCGCCGATACCGTGGGTGCTCCGGGGCTCGAGCACCCACGGAAAATACCGAGCACCCACGGAAAATGAGCACCCACGTGTGCCAGTGCCAGACTGCCAGTAGGCTACATTGATTTAAAATTAAACATTGCAGTTGGCGCTATGAAGCGTCTGCCACACTGTGATTGGTTATGTTGTTGTCAGTGACAGTGACATAACCAGTCGCATGCATGTTCCATATCCTATCCACCAATCACAACGTTTCTGAAAACGTCCCATCCCCCACTATACAGTGCCGTGCGAGTATGTAATCATTTACTGCTTTCCGTAATCACTGATCATTAATCAGACTAAAATGGACAGATTTGTTATAAAAAAAACTGCACTGAAGATTTCGGTTTATTTTCTACATTTTGCTTTGGTTAGATTAGGTTTAGATTAAGGATTGTCTTCTTATATTTTGTTCTTTCCTTTGGCGCCGCTTTCGTTCTTTTCCCATTTTATTGTTTGTTTGTTTACATTTTCACCTTGTACATAGCGCACATTATTATTGTTATTTTACTGGATCTAGTGGCTTTGGCTTTTTGTGAATAAAAGTCCAGTATTTTTTCTCTTTCAAAGTTTTGTCTGTCATGTTCTTCCACCTCATTTCATACCCAGCAGTACGTTAATATGTAAATGTTACGGTACATTCCCTAGACTCCTTAAAGTTCGTAACAGGGTTTAAATGGGAACATTTTTCTGCTCAAGTATAGGCCTATATATGGTTTAAAAGAGGAAAAACTAATGGACACAAAAGTAGCCTACTTTTGGACAGAATACGAGTTCTTTGTTAAATACATAAAATAAAATAAAAAGAACTATCAAAAGAAACCTCGAAACATAAATGAGGTAGACATTCCCAGAAACTCATTATTTTAGTCGCAACAATCGGTTAATGGAAACGCTGTCTGATGTTTCATACAAATCAATGCAGAACTCCAAGTGCAAGTAAAAGGCTATGATCACATTGCCTCAGTCTATCACATTTCCCTGCACCTTTTGATCTAACAGTGACATCATGCATCTCTGTCCTATCATTCCCACATTAGGCTTCAGCTCCATCCTGTTAAATGGCTATTGACTGTGTCAGAATCTTCTAGACACTCTGCTTTACTGGAGCAGCAAGTTACTGCCATTTCTGACAAGGAACCTGAAGCACCTGACTGCTGCTTAAAATGATCTGACAGCTCCTGTGAGGAGCCAAAAGCTCTCAAAGTCTGCAGACATCCTGAGATTTTGTACTAAACCTTAAACTCCACGGGCACTTATGACAGCGAGCCAAGAAAGGCATGTGATTACAGCAGCAGTGGACCAGGTTTAAACCGGAAGGAGTCGATCCTGAAAAAATGTAATATAATAATAACAGCTTGTTTCCTGGTGTAGTAGTCTTTCTAGGATAATCCTTGAGAGTTTGTGCAATATTCTAGTATATATATATATATATATATATATATATATATATATATATATATATAGGTATGCTGAGCATTTACAGCTGAGCTTATATCGTCTAAATTCCACAAACAGAAATGGCGAGACTTAGTGAAGGTGCAATGAGGTCAGCGATAAGACTCTACAGCTGGTATGATGTTTTAAATGCATATTTCGAGACATTTCAAAACATACAGAGAGAGTCAGAAGAGTAAGCCAGAAGGTTTAGCACGTAAAAGTCTACTTTAAGTGTAACAGGCAGAAGAAGGATGTGATATATTGGGGAAGTGGAGAAGCAAACAGTTTACTCCTTTGAAAGAAAGACACCACATATAATCTGATTATGATGAAGTGCTCCATATGGAGGCTGATCGGAGTCTGCTTTTGCTCACGAACAGCCTCTCTCATACACAACACCCATGCACACGTTCTCAGAGCTGAATCTGGTTTATTTGATATGTTCTTAGCTTGATTAAGGCATTATTTTTTCCCTTTGGTGTGGACTCGGAATCAGAAAAAGACAAAAAGCAGTCTCCATAAGAGATGACTCATATGGAAATGATTTAAAGTGCCCCTATTATGCCATTTTTACGGTTCCTAATATTGTTTTGGGAGTCTCTTACAATAGGATTAAATGCATGAAATGTCAAAAACCTCTTTTGTTTCCTCAAAATATGCATTTACTATCGCTTCATTTTCCAGTGATTCTCAAATGATTTGTTTGAAGCAGTTCAAAGATTCAGTCTCTCTAACCCCTCCTTTCCATGAGCCTGCTCTAATCTGACCTATCATGGATGGCCTTGTCTGTTTTGACTGGTCTACGGCGTACAGAGGTGTCATAACGATTTTTCAATAGTTCTGTATTTTGAACACTTCATAGAAAATATAAGCATCTATTATTTATCATACTTATAGGTTGTGATTCAGTGGAGCAGCTGGTCCAAATAAACAGGATACTGATTCATCTTTCAACAGCAAGCATTTTGTGAATCCTGCGTTGAGATTAGAGAGGCAGTCGTCTGTAGAATGATGTGTTTGTGAGCGGGGTCAGGTTGTTTGTGTCCGGCCAACGTAGAACATAGGCACGCATTAGGCAAATGTGTTACCCCATGATGAAGTGGGATTCGAATTACTAATGACTCGTCTAGGCTGTACAGAGTCAATTCTTTATTTTGGGAGACAATAACTTTATCATGCACTTTCAGCTTTACAACTTTGCAGATTGTTTACATTCACATACAGCTACATTACACACTGCATGAAAGGCAATATTGGAAATGGCATAATGGGGCACTCTAACATAGTCACTCTAGCATACGCGTTCGCCTAAACACAAACCTAGCCGCCTTGATGCTGATATACTTACTAATAAAACCCAAATGTAATATATCTCTCTTAAACAATCTTAAGACAACCCACTCTAGAATAAAAATACTAACCAAAGTTAGTTTAAAAGATGGCAGTGGCATTTAATAGTCCTATATCTGGTGTCCTGGGACTCTACTTTTCTGTGCCTGTTAGGACAGAAGGAAAAAAGGAAAACCAACACTTGTGCGTCACTGAGAGGTATGGCATTTCTGGAACAATGACAATTAGCCTTGACTAAACAATAGGGACAGTTCACTTTTAAAAAGGCCCTAAGAACAGCTCTTCCTTGAATTATATGCATACACTGATAATGAGACAATGATTACTTACAACATATATAGGGTCACTTAAAATGAAACTTTCCCTGCTAATTCTAGATGGACTAATCTGCAAGGTTAAGTAGTAAGACCTAAATCTTTCTTTCTTTGTAATGAATGAATGAATCTATCTATCTTGCCACCCAGAGCTGATTGTTTGCTTTAGTCGTTTGCTTTAATCAAAATGACCACAGTTGTGTTAAAAAGTCAAATAGTTTTGTGTGCCATTGAGAGGGTGATTAGCTACACCTGATTGAGTTAACAAGTCATTTTTAAAAGGGGGTAATCCTTTTTCCAACTTAGTGATTCTCTGACATGTTGGTGATATATTTTTCATTTGGATGCAATAAGTTGCACTGAGTAAATACAGCTGGATAAAACAAAAAACTGTGTCTGTCTTAATTTCAGGCTGCAAAGCATCAAAATGTGATTATTTTAAAGGTGGTGGTGGGGGGTATTCTTTTCTATACTCAGTGTAAATACATTTATACATATATACAGTCTTTGCATGGATATAACTGTACACAACCCAGTCCTGGTCTGCTATTTATTTATTTATTAAAAAAACAAACAGAAAAAAGCTGTCCTTGTCAGGTAGGTCATAGGAAAAATACGTTCATACAATGCAAACTCCATCTAGGTCAGAAATTCAGATGAGTAGGAAATTCAACATATCACATTCGTTCCATTCAAACACTTTTCCATTCCAGCAACATTTCATCTAGTGGTTGACTGACATGGATTTTTAAGTGTCTGATAACTAGAGAGCACAGTGGTCAATAAGATGCTTATCCAATATACCACAATATAGCATTAAACAAATTATTCAGAGTAAATGTTTCCTCAAAATTTGCCAAAAATATTGGATTTCAATATGAGGTAAAACTGGTAGGATACTGTAATCCTTCATAAACCTGTCATAACACTGACCCAACATCCAGATGGTATTATATAGGCCATTCCAGTCAGGACACAAGATAACTCGCTGTACTAGCGTTCCCTGGCAGGCCTTTCTGGAATGAAGAAGTATGTTGTTTGATGTTTGTGAGTGGCTTACTATGGCACTGGGTGGGCCAGTGGGTCAGACTCCACCCTGCGGCCCAGACACTCTAATGGAGCTATTTATCTCCTGTCAACCGGTTCCCCACTGCCTCCTCTGCCGCTTGAGTAGCCAGACAGCTGGAGTCATGGGCAGAGAAGAAGTCTATACCGGACACAGCACCACTGGAGCACTATCGCAGCCCCACACCTCACGGACGGCTGAAGACACATCGATTAAAAATGAGTGACTGGACTGGGGATTCCCACAGCTCTGCTGTTAGGACAGGTGCCAGGGAAGCCATTCACAGTTTATCACCTCTGAATTTGTTGCGACTGACCTGCTGACAAGCCGAGCGGCAACCGATGTGAGCAGGAGGGGTGTTTAAGAAAGCCAGGATTCCCAAGGGTAGCATGTTCTACACTGGAGGATTCTTAAAAAGAACCATTCTTGTGCTGGATAGAGTTATCGAGTTGATTTATGGTCCTCTGGAGTTTCAAAGTTTTAGATTTTACTTCCTTAGTTCTTCAGATAAGTGTATTGTACATTGATTTATTATTTCTGCAACGCACCAGTACATAAAGTTCTTTGTGGAAAAAAAAACATTCTGTTGTGACATTGAAATATGGATGCTTGCTGAAGCTAATACTGTTGCTCGTACTTGCACTGTACAGCGTCTTGGTGTTGTCAGAGCCATCTTTACCATTTGGTTTCAGAGCAGACCTGTGTTTGCCTCTTTTGTTATTTACCCATTACATGCACAAATCAGTGGGTGGAGCTAAAGAGTGCTATAGAACCAGGCATTGATCTGGGTTTAAGAAAGCTTGTTTTTGTCACACAAAAAATAATTTTTTTTTTAAAAACATTTCACAATTCAGAAGTTTTTATTCATAATTCTGAGTTTATATCTTACAAATTTGGAGTTTATATCAGAATTGTATAGCAATCACTTAACAACCATCCAAATTACAATAAAATAACATCAAGCACTTCATAGAAATATGGCAAAAACTACTCAAACCATTTAAGCAACAGTAAACCTTATAACCATCCGAAACCACCTAGTATCAAGGCAGTATGTTTTGCATGGTCAAGCACTTTATTTTAAAATCCTTAGTTCTAGAAAGAATAAAAGAAGAATAAATGTACACAGTGTATCATGAATAATTAAAAAATAAAAATAAAAAACACCCTGATCAGCTGACATGACACAAGCTCTTTAAGATCTGTCAATGCAGAATTTTACCATCACTCGATTGCTACGTAGCTGTGGGATGCATTTCTGAATAACTCAATCCCACGAGAGTGCTGGAGTGAATAAAAGCATGCAGGTGTGTTTCAACTGAAGTGTCTGGCACAGAATCCATGGCTCTTCACAACTGCAGGCTGCGAACATTCACAATCATCCTATCCACCTTCAGCTGCTAAATCTTGCAGCTGTATAAATATGACACACGTTCTGGAGAGCCCACACTGAGTAATAATCTGCTCACCCACAGCTAACTCTTTGAGACGAACAGGTGAGCCATTGTGCGAGTGCAGGCACCGAACATGTGTCTTCTGTACAGTAAAGCTGTCCACGTAATAAGTGACATGCTGATTTTCGGCAGTGATTAGAATTAACAAAAGGCATGAGTGAGACAGAAACAAGCTGCAGGAGTTAGTATGCAGTGAGCATTCCTCAAATATCAAATGAGAACAGAAGGTTGTGGATGTTAAATACAAATTATAGGATTATTTCATCGATGACTTCATGTGGAACTGAGACATGCCACTAATTAAATAAGCGTTCTGAAGTACACAGCAGTGCTAGAACAGGGCCCAAAGGGTGAATATGCCTTTAACAGGTTGAAGTATTGCTTAAACAGGCGGTTTGTTCCATATCCTGTGGGACAGCGTTATAAAGGCCTGTTTTTAGCTGCACCGCAATGAGAATTCAGCTGCGAGTAGATAGCCTGTTTTCAACACAACCAAACCATGTAGCCACACAGGGAGTCAACACAAGGCTGCTTAGATCCCAGTAAGTGGTCAGTCTCTCAAACCATAAGTGCTACTTTATTTATTTTTAATGCCAAAGCTTGAAATAGAGGGCAGACTTGGATAATTGCAGTGGATGTGTTTTTATAAAGATACACAATAGCTGTCTTATCACCAAGATCATAGATGGTCATTTACTTCATGTGTTTTCTCCACTTTTGAGAGGGATATACACTACTGTTTATAAGTTTTAAAGAAGTCTCTTTTGCTCACCAAGGCGATCATTACAATTTAAAATATAAAAATTATATACACCTAGTGTAAATCGTTTCTTTTTTTTTTTTTTGTATTTATCCCTTTAAGTAAACAGAATTGTTAAGAGGAATCTGAAACAAAGTTATCTGGTTCTCTAAAATCCAAGTCACTAACTCTTTCCATCAAAAGAACCATTTCCCAGAGGTGTGGTTTGTTGTATTTTCCGCAGATCATGTTGCATATCAAATGTGTCATATAAAAAGTAGTGGCAGTTTATCCACACCATGAGTTCAGCTTCTGCTTCACTGGTCTCTGTTCATGTTCTCCACATCCGCTCTTGACACCGGGCTGACTTAATCAAACATGTGGTTCTATTCATAGAATGTAAACAGTGCCGTGGTGGCTTAGTTTTGTGGGGATCAGAGCAATGACCACTGACTAGAGATTCAACACTCTGGCATCTGCACAAACACGGATGGCTAACCTTCATGATCGAAGATCGCAGACCCAGATCAGAGCCCATCTGGTGCCCTACCACTGGAGAATAACAGGCTTGTGAAATGATGGAAAAGAATTCCTTTGTCCCAGATATGGAAGTGGTGGGATCTCGATAAGAGAGGGAGGGGCAAACACCATTGGAAGTGTGTCTGTGTTTCACAACATTCTGCAGTCATACATAGAATAAAAAAAATAAAAAATGAAGTGAATAATTTTTCCTGAGGAAAGTCAGCCATTTGTAGGCAGTCTGTTTGGCGCTGCTACTAGCACAAGAATTACACAAAGTGTAAAGTGTAAAAAATGTTTTAAAAAATTTGAAGCAGCACAACTGTTTTCAACACTGATAATAATAAGAAATATTTTTGAACATCAAATCTGCATTTTAGAATGATTTCTGAGACTGTGCCGAAAATTCACCTTTGCAATCACTGGAATAAATTAATACATTATATTTTACAATATATTGAAAACGTAAATTTTATATTGTAATATTATTTTACAATATTATTGTTACACCATAAATGTAAATTCAAATAATATAATTATTTTATTATTAAAATATATAGTCTAACAGTAGTTTATTCTTGTTAGTGAGATTTAATTACAGCAACCCTCAATGTGACATGAAAAATGTGACATCATTTTCTTTTTCCATAGGAAGCTTATGACTAGCTTATTTCCCCGAACAATCTTCTGCCCAGAATTGAGGTCAACACCTCAGTTTCACAACGACAGTTTCTGTTTGTAAAATTAATTATTTACCACCTGTTGATGGAGCTGATGCCAAATAGACCAATCACAGCAGCGGTAATACTCAAGAAAGACTTGGAGAGGTGTCTAACACTAACCGGATACCTTCACGCTTTCTCTCTCTGCTTCACCAAAGCATGTCCACTATTGATGTGCATTTGCTCTGGTAAGAACAAAAATGGGATAAAAATGCAGTACAAAACCTCATGAAACATTAAGCCCAGATCATAGAGAAACAGGCTACATTAAAAAGAGCTGTTGAGAGTTGGTTACATTCATTGCACCAGTGTTTTCCATACATGAACTACTGGCCCCATGTCTTCACTTCCAGTACCTTCAGGGAGGAGGAAATCGATTTGTAAACATTAAAGATAACGGCGAATTTCTCTGATGTTTCTAACCTGTGATATTTTCTGTCATATCCTTTAATACTTCATCTATTTCATGCATTTTGGAGAACAAGATGCATTGAATCTCCAAACATTAGTAGGTCTGGTTCAGCATTGCAGTGAAGGTCCCCGCTGACATGTATTAAGAATTTGATCAATGGGAGTGTAAACATGCAAAAGCTGCGGCAAATCCTTTCGTTATGCGGCATTGTAAACATTTGCACTCGCAAAAATTCATTTTCAGTCTCCTTTGATTTCTAGTTTGCTGACACAAGGGCGCAGAACGTGTGACACAAAATGTGAGAGGAACTGACGACCAAACTAATGCCATACCTTTCTGCAAAAATTCCCATAAATATGCTAATTTCCCATAGCCTGAGTGAAATGCAGTCTGTGCATTTCGCACATAAATGGCAATCTGATGGGTTGCTGCGTTGACTAATCTGCATTCCCATCTGACAATAATGAACAGCAGAATCTGCTACAATATCATAGCTATCTCTGATCCTATCCAAATACTTATGATATTCAAAACAGGCGCTTCCACATTTTACCATATCTGGAGCTAATAATGGTTATCCATATTGGTATTATGTTTTTTTTTTGTCTTTATCTATTGAATTTTATGTATAAGATACCCCATGTGCTCTTTAATAAATATATATATATATATATATATATATATATATATATATATATATATATATATATATATATATTATTTATTTATTTATTTATTTTTTACACTTACAGTACTTACAGAAATAATATGGTCTTTCTGAACCAATTTCAGTTAATTTTTTGCCAGATTTTTCAGTATAAATAAAAATATGTCTGGAAAGTGCAGTTTTTGACTCAGTATTACACGACCAATCAAATGGACCGATTAGCTGTTGGCCTTTCACTCAGTTTCTATAAATATTTGCGGCTGAATGCTTATGTAACCTTTCAAACCCACCCAGCATTTTCTCAAGGCTCTAAACTAAAATGATTTCTGAGATCGCATGCTGGCCTTTCTCATTCGGAAACTTATAATAGAGAGAGGTCACTTAAAAAAACCTAGTCAATGAATCCCAGCTGGTGAAATTTCCAATATAAACAATTCTACTGAAAATGTAAATTTCATATGTACTCTTTCCCAGAGTTTATAATGAATAATCCACTGAGGCCAAGAAAGACAAGCAAAGCACAGTATTTAATGTAAGAAATATAATTGAAGAAAGATTTGAGATCAGTGTTTTCCTCCATCTCATCATCATGCCACAGAGGCCGGCACTGAACATGAACCCACTGTATTCGGATATCTCCGCTGGGAATGAGGAAATTAGAAAATTAATAGCTTTAATCAGTATTTGGGTGTTTCCTAAACTTAAGCCACTTGTGGCCCTGTGGACCCTGTGAAAATAATTATTATACTAACATACAATTTAAACACTCACACTTAAAGTTGCCCACTAAAATGTCCAGCAGTGTATATATATATATATTAGGTGAATTCTGATACATTTCAAATGAAGTATTTTGTACGTTGGTTTAAAAAAAAGAAAATAAAACAATAAAAAGTATAAATATGGTGATGGAAATGACATATAAAAAATAATAAAATGATTTACTCCTTTTTCTCACTAAGAGGAATTTCACAGTTTACATATCCTAAATAGCATACATAAAACTTTTTGCATAAATTGACCAAATTACAGCTTGATTAGAAATTCACACTTAAAATATATTGCTGATATTTACCTTTTTTATTTGTTTTTACACATAACATAAGCATTCTCTATGCAAAGCACATAAGTACAGATGTATTTTCACATAATAAATACTGAAATGGTTAATGATTATTTCACTTTCAGTTCACATCATATTTAAAATGTAAATTAAAAAAACTCATTATTTATTTTCTATTTATTTTAATAGAAAAAAAGCAATATATTATATTAATATAACAATTTATGTTACAAGAAATTTCAATTTCAAATAAATGCTATCTTTTTTATTTTTTATTCATTGTAGAAAAAAAAATTATGGTCCAATTCTCGCTATTAAAAAACCATTAACTATGATTTTGCCTCAATAAACTCCCAATTTGCTGCTTATTAATAGTTAGTAAGGTAGTTGTTAAATTTAGGTTTGGAGTAGAATTAGTAATGTAGAACATGGTCATGCAGAATATCTGCTTTATAAGTACTAATAAACAACCTGTTAATAATATTAATAATAATGTTAATAATAGACATGCTAATAAGCAACTAGGTAATAGTGAAAATTGGCCACTAAAATAAAGTGTTACCAATAAACTATTAACTAGCACAACAGTTTTCAACTCCGATAATAAATAAGAAATGTTTTATTTAGCATATTAGTATGATTTCTGAATGATCATGTGGCACTGAAGACTGGAGTAACGCATCACAGGAATAAATAACATTTTAAAATATATTCAAATAGAAAATCGTTATTTTGAATTGGAATAATATTTGACAATATTACTACTGCATTTTATATCAAATACATGCAGTTTTGGTGAGCACAAGAGAGCAAAAATAATAGCAAAATGATTAATGCATAGAAAACAAAACTTCCAAGACAGTTTTAATAGGAGCTCAAGACTGAAAAAGAAAAAATAAATCAGTTTTTAATTATAATCGATCTCTGGAACATAAGTGCCCTAAATTAAAGAAACACCAATTAACTAACATAATGTAGGTTATACAGTATATCTTATATAGTAGCACCTCTAGAAGCCGTATGTTACAATGCAGCCTAGTCAATTAAATGAGTAAACTTTAATAATGCAATTGAAAACATGATGACATTTATATTGCAACTGATTACAATATAATACTGTAAAATTTTTAATCCGAAATTTCTATATTCATAAGTATTAATTTGTAACTGTAAAGTTGTTCATACGGAAATAATTTACATTTAAGGTGTTGTCAATACATCAGTAAATTAGTATTTTACCTTTCAGTGTCAGTGCAAATGTAAATAAATGTATGTTTTGTAAAATCACATTTTACGTAAAATACAAACAGATTCTAATGAGATCACGTTGTACAATGTGTGCCCCTGTGGGTCCACCTCAGATAACCTGCGCAATCACTCAGGTCAGTGTCCACACACACTCCCCACTGAAGCACCCCCATCTAAAAAACACTCTCTGCACAAGTGCTGCTGCTTTAATACATAAACGGCTGTTTGGGAGGTGTTACAAGGTTGCTAACCCTTGCAGAATGGGATCAGATAGCGAGGAAAAAAGTGCAAGACAGATGTGTCTGAGATGTTGGCGTGTTTCCAAAGACCCCCCAGAGATGTAGTACCCCTCGTGTATTTGGCTGTAGGAAACACTATTTATAAGTGGCTGAAATGTTTGGTATTTCCTCTGGGGATGGGGCAGGGAGAAGGCATTGTTTTCCTTGGCTGACTGATTGTTTTGCTGATTTTTTCTTGTTGAAATGTCAAAGTCTTGCTGTTTTGTTTATGCATTTCAATTTGGGTTGAGAAGGCCATTACTTAAACCCAGCCCCCCACCCATCCCCCAATGCTGTCTATGTTTTTTGCCATAAACTCTGGCTTTTCGATGTAGCACAATTGTCAAAAACATTACATTTTATGTCTGTTCAACCCCCTGTAGTCCTCACATTTAACACTGCGGATTCACTATGGACTTAACATTGACAATTAAAAAGAGACCAAATGCCAGTGTAAGGATATTGGCAAGTTTGCAAGGATATTGGCTTTATGACGCTCCAAGAAGTCTAACTCTTGAGTAACCCAACACTTAAAGGCACCGGTGGCACCTGCAGGTGTATGGCTGTACACACTGTGCGTATCATGAGCATTCTGACTAACTAAGGCTGAGAAACATTTTCCCTGCGAATATATTTCAGCAAAATGAAAATATAACCTATTTGTGTCCCATAGTTCTTTCAAATGAACCAGCGATGCCAATCATTTGTGAATTGGTGAACTGGACGAATGCATTTGGACTGCTCTTACACTGAATCAACTAGCCTTCCCCTTGCATCTGGACTGAAATTATCGAGGGCATGAGGCAAAAATATCACCAAATTAAACTCTATTAATGCACAATTAAACTAAATCTATTACTTCTGTTGCGAATAAAATGAAAATTATATGAGAAGTTTTGATTGTGGCATTACATTTAGATCTGAGCATATTGCATCATATTTCTTTTTTATGTGTTTAACAGTGTTGCGCATTATAACCAATCACACATGATTCTGTTGAGCTCATGAATGTAATGGCCAATCAAAAGTGCTCAGATGAGTCATCACTGAAACGGAGTTTAGTTCATTGTATGCGTTTGTTAACTGAATTCTGCTCTCTCATGAATTTACTCATCATAAACAACAAACTGCAGATGTACATGCAATGTAAGTACAAGATTCATTTCACAGTGTAGGGAGCTTCAGTGAAAATAATGTGAGTGGTTCAAGAGAGCTTAAACTCATGCTAAGACTATAGTCAGTGATAATGTGATCATGTAAATTTGCTCGCTTTTGGTATATAATTTATTTGCTATTCAAACAAAATAGTGATATAATTAGTAAATTGCAATGTTTTTACTGTGATCATGTTAAATATAAATGAAGTCATATTAAAATATTTTAAGACATGACACCCATACCTGGTACTACTCTAAAAGGACGTGTTTATGATGTGCAGTTAACAGATTTCACTAACATTAGGCTACTTTTAGCCTTATACTCTAGAGATGGTTCACCGCTTTTGTTGCATTATCTAAAAACATAATGTTCCTTGCTTTGAGTTGTGAGCACACTACTGGTCAAATTGTATTATTATTAAAAATATTACAATTTAAAATTTTATTTTCTATTTTAATATATTTGAAAATGGCATCTATTTCTGTGATGGCAAAGTTGAATTTTCAGTCTACAGTGTCACATGATCCTTGAAAAATCAATAGTATGCTGATTTGCTGCTCTAGAAATATTTATTATCATTATTACCAATCTCAGAAACAGTTGTGCCGTTTCATATTTTTATGGAAACCATGATAACATTTTATCAGGACTTTTTGATGTATAGAAAGTTACAAAGAGCAGCATTTATTTGAAACAGAAGTCTTTTGCAGCAGTCTTTATTGCCACTTTTGATCAATTTAAATGTATCCTTGTTGAAAAAATGTATTATTTTCTTTTAAATAATAAAATAAAATCACACTGACCCCAAACTTTTGATCAGTTCAAAGGTGTAAGTACATTAGCATATGTCAGCAAAATTTTATGTATCAACACCTATTTAGTACAACTCTGAATGTCTCTGAATGTCTTGTCTACACCAAGCTTAGCCCATCAAAACAACATTAAGGCTACAGCTGGAAATTTTTTTTTATGTTTAATTCAGCAACTATGTTGTTTTTGATATAAGAAACATTAAAATTAATTGATTGGAAAATTTTAAATGCTATAATAAAAGTGTATAACATATGGCTTATTTTACACAAAACTTTCTGTGTTAGTTGTGAAGTGTTTTCCACCCGAAACACACAGTACAGTTCAATGTTTTATACTGTATGAGATAATCAGACATCAAACAGTCAGCTTGTGAAAAATATGCTTTTACACAATAAGCTATAGATAGCATTCCACGACTAGAAACACAAACATGTAGCTCGTTTGTATTCATAATTCATGGATTATGCATCACATAAATTGCAGAGAGGTTTTCAGTCATGCACCACAATCCTGCTCTGCCTTAAGTTGGGCTGCTACTGAGCCGATGGAGAGCGTAGGAGTCCCCGTTCTCTGTGTTCACATGATGGTGAAGTGAGTAAGTGTGAGTGAGTTAACTCTTCATCCCTTCTATTCCTCCTACCTGCTCTCCAAACCTCTGCCTGTATTCCTAACAAAGGGCTGTAAATCCACGGAGCTCAGCTTAAATGTGCAGAGCTCCTTCTGCTGAGAGAAGTAAACATGCGAAAGGTGAGGAGGAGTTATGCACGTGGATGGTTTTATACGGTCATAAATGAGTCAAGAGCAGATGACGTGTACGCTGAAATATGATTTGCTAACGCTAGAAGGGTCTCCGGAGTGCGTGTCAGAGTCTCTACAGCATTTGGGTGTCATTACTAATTCAAAGTCAACATGGAATCAAAATGTACTTAATACATGTTTCTGGGCTTTCCTAAAAGCGTTCGTTATTCTTAAAAAGTTTGTTTTCATAATCATTCTTCACGATCGAATAACTTTCACTGTTTTCTTCTTAACATTTTGAAAAATCTGTATAAAACATCACATTATAGACATTAATGCACAGCCAATGCCAATTCATGTTGACTTTAAGGTTGGAAAGTGATACCAAATACTCTTCCATTCAAAACGTGGTAAAAATTATCTTAATGCTTTTAGAAAAGAAGTCTATTATGCTTACCAAGACTGCATTTATTTGATTAAAAAAAAAAAAAAGTAAATACACTAATATTGTAAAATATTATTACAACTGAAAGTAACTGTTCTCTATTTCAATATATTTACAATGTAATTTATTCTTGTGATGCAAAGCTGAATTTCCAGCAGCCAATTTTCAGTGTCACATGATCATTTAGAAATCATTATAATATGATTTGCTGCTCAAGAAAGATTTCTTATTAATATTATCAATGAAAAGAAATATTGTGTTGCTCGGTATTTTCATGGAAAATACAATTAAAAATTTTTTAACAGTGCAAATCTCATATCATTTCATCTATTGCATGTATTATTCGGGAATAAAGGTATTAATTAAAATAAATAAATAAACAAACTGTTTACAAATTGTTTATCCCATTTTGTTCAGACAGCAAAATATCTCTTTGCTGCACTGTAGTTTCATAATCAGCATAGGAAACACCTCATATATTCTTCTGACAGGATCAATGTAATACTGCAAGTTATCTGTGACAATGCTTATATTTATACAGTATAAACGATGCACTTGTGTGAGTTGAAATGTACACTTTGTGTGTCTATAATCATAATGCTAAGCCATGCTCCACCCTGTCTGTGCTTCACCGGCCCTGGAGGACGAGGTTCTGGGGTGAGGGTGGATGACGCCACTGCCTGACCCTCATGCCAGGTGAGATCACAGGATCCAGGCAGACACACGCATATGTACATGTGGGGCAGCTGGCTCTTAACAGCCAGAGCGAGAGCCTCCCTCAGCTGCAGCAGGAAACTCCTGACCTCTCGCCTGCCTCCACCTCTCTGGCAGCACAGCTGATTATTCCCATATGCTCACCTCTGCCTCCACCAGCACAGAGACGGAGCAGCTGTGGGTCATTTTGACGCGCTGTATAGTGTATACTATATATGAGGGTGTCATACAACATAGACAGGGTTTCTGCAGGATTAATGAAGGATTTTTTTAAAAGGGATAGTTCACCCAAAAATAAAAATTCTTTCATTCACAAATTCAGTTCTTTTTTCTGTTGAATACAAAAGAAAATATTTTGAAGAATTCTGACTGACAGTTGACTGACTTCAACTTCTCAGAAGTTTTTTGCATCTCAAGTAAATATACCTTGATTTAAGGATAATTAGTTAGATATGTATACTGGAAAACATTACAAAAATATTCGGGAAGATACAACTTTTTTGCAATTTTTTTTTAATGCCTTAAGTATGAATTTAAGACTTTCTGCTCCTTTTCACGGCCTTAATTTGTGGAAGGGCAAAGAGCTGAAGACCTGCAGAAACCTTGGCAGAGAACAACATCTGGTTAACTGAAGATCTAATCGTTTTTGCTCCTATCTGACAACAGATTATGTCTCAAAGGCCATGTTTAAATGCATTTCAGAGGTTTGCCTTTCAATGAGCAACGAAATTGTAATAAAGTCCACAAATTCAGTCTGTCACTACTAATTAGAACAGCTTTTCAGATGGTTTAAACCTTCCCAGAGGGTTTACAATCTCATGATTTGAAATGGATGTGCTAGTGGTTTGGGTCTCAACAGAGAGTTGTCTGGCACTGAACTGAACAGACCAGAGCCCATTTCCTGCTGAGCTGCTGTTTGCTGGAGGAAGTGGCAAAGCTGCAGTGGAACAGCCTGTGCAATTAGATGAAGTCCAAAAAAAAGGGCCTGAAAAAACAAACAAACAAACTGATTGGATATCTGCTGCTCTCATGTAAATCAGTGTCCTTTTTTTCTATTTGTTGTGCATGAGAATCAACAATCAGCTTTCAGGCAGGTAATGCATTGTTTCTCTTGATTGTGATTACTGTGTATATAATATGACAATCTGTGCATTAAAAGAAGTAAAAAGTAAAAAGTAACTTTAACTACCGTGTTACAGGTTGGGGTTCTGTTTTCTATCTGAATACATTTTAAAACGTAGTTTATTCCTGTGATGACAAAGCTGATTTTTTAGGGACCATTATTCCAGTCTTCAGGGTCGCATGATCCTTCAGAAATCATTCTAACATGCGGATGGCAATAACATTTTTTGTGGAAATGGTGATCATTTTATTTCAAAGATTCTCTGATGTATAGAAAGTTCCATAGGGCATAATTTAACCAACTTGTCATAACTGTCACATTTGATCAATTAAATGTGTCCTTTTAAATTAAATCTGATTAAATCTGTTCAAAAACTAAATAAATAAATGTCCTGGAACTTTTGTACTGTTGTGTACTGTGACAGTGGTGGTGCATATAAATAAAACTAATTGAGCATAATTTCGCATTAAATATAATTTTAAAGATGTCCATTTAGAACAAAACAATGTAGAAAACATGATTTATCTAAGCTGGAGTAGTACTTTTATATGTGTTGCATAACATTTTTTGAAGCTACTTAACACCAACAACCATTTTCAAGCCATTTTAGAGCAAAATCATATCAGCAGGAGGCATCTATATTGGCTAGCCCTACATCTAAAATATCGGAGACTTGTTTCTAAAGACACAAGAGCTGGTCTGTCCAAAACCAGCTGTCTACAGCGCAAGTTAATCAGCAGATTGTTGTGTTGATACTCATTCATAAAATATGACATAATCTTAATGCGGTGTGCTTGAGCTGACTATGAATCACACAAATAAAGCACAGGTCAACATCAGGACCATCCTGATAACCGCGTGTCTCATGAACACACAGTATGGCACTGAGAAATAACCAAGGATTTGAACAGGATCATCAGGACCTGAATAAAACATGTGACTGGGAGCATGTGATCAATATGCAAATTCTTCATTAAGTACACAGTGACCTTACACCACAACGCACTGAGATTTATGCGTCACCCCCATAAGCAGACATGAACAGCGCGGGGTCTAATAGGGACTGTGCAAAATGTACCCTTCACACTCAGAGCCAGTCCAATCCAGACGAAATCCCCAGCTGGCCCCTCTAGAGGCTCTCAAAAGAGCTCTATGTGAGCTGAATTTGAGGCCATATGATGTAGCTGTAGTGTATTCTTCCGCTGCCTTGATAATTGCCACCAATACGGTTAATATAGTTAATGTACTATCAAACAACACTGCTTGACCTGTGTTTGTTTTTGAATGCATTTGGCGAAGACAATTCAAAATAAAACTTTTTTGTCTAGGTTTTTTGCAACACATTTTTACCTCCTCTCATTCAATTCTGACTGCAGGCAAAGCAGGTGAAATATGATTTCAGCAGTGGCTGAATAGCGGCGCAGGAAACTCTGTATAGCTGACCACATTGAATGCAAAAGGTAATTTCACCAACAGGGATAAATAATTCGGGGACAGATGAACAATATAGACATCTACAGTACTGGACAAAAAGGTTTATGTACAGTAGACTAAAAATTCGCTCTAACTATTGCCGACAGGAAGGGTGCAGGCTCTTAACGTAATGAAAAAGTTACGATTTCTGTTTACTGTGGTTATAACAAAGTTCCTCATGGAATGCTGACAACAATGTAAACTCGTAAAATACAGCCACACCAGCTTCCAGTGATGAGAGGTTCGCCTGCCACAATTCTGATTTAGGAATTGCAATGCATTGTATGCACTTTGCATCAAAGTGTAAAGCATCATGTATCATTATGGTTATGAATAGGGTTGGGCAATATATAGTGACAGTAAAGACGCATTATGACAAATATTTCTATATTAAATTGATTTCAAAGATATATCACAGTTTCCTTTTTCAACATTCATAGTAATAATAAATGTTTCTTGAGCCGTAAATCACCATGTCACACACCAAGCACTGCAAAAGTGTGTGTGGGGTTACTTTTGAGGTATGGTACAAATATGACATAAAAAAAAAATACATAAGCCATTTTCTCATATGTAGGCACGATTAATCATTAAAAGATCAGGACTTAGATTTTTTTTTTTTTGTCCTCCAGCAGGTGCAATTACAATTATGGAATTAAATGACAAAATGCCATTTTGTGTTTGCCCTTAGACCACACAATAGCCCATCATACTTATGTTCATGTCCTAAATACAAAAACTATGGCGAGGGCAAAAAAGACAAACTTTAACGCCCATTTTAGCCTTCTGTTACCATCTAATTACGCTCTTATTCGTGTGTAATTTAGCATGAGAGAATGTGTCATCATGTCATGAGCCACAGGAGAGTAAAAAGAGGTGCCTTCATAACAAGTGAACTCTCATGCTTTCCGTTTGTTTTGCTTAAAGTCGCAGTGGAATAAAAGTCATCCATCCCTATTTTAGCAGGCAGTAATCTAAGCCTGCATGAAAGTACATTGTGGTGTACATGCCACTAAAGATCACTTATATTCTAGTCATAAATGTTGAATGGTTTGGTTATGTTAGCCAACAGTAGTGCTCTTTCAACAAATCAGATCAATTTGCCACATAATCTTTTAAAATTGACAGCTGTTAAATGACATTTTAATAACCTTCAGCTGGGGGTCTGCCTACAGGGTGCTCTGCATGCCAGTGGAACAAACTAACCCCCAAATACCTGCTTTCTGTTAAGGGATTCTGACAGCCTTTGATAAAAACCTGACAAAGAATCACACTTACAATAGACTTTATATTGTATAACGACGTGTAAACAACCACTTACAAATCAAAAGCAGCTGAGGTATTCCTGAGATCAAAACTCATCCAAACCGCTGCTGATGGATTTATGGTCTCATTAGAAAAAGAAGTAACATGAGTTTCCTATGATCAAAAACGTGACTAATGCTACTAAAAACAACTAGAACTGCCACCAACATTCCTTTAGAGTGAAAACATGTTCTCAAACTTGTTAATAGCAGGTGAGCTTTTTTGACTGAAATTATTAAAATTGATGCCAAGTACAGACTGATGGCTAAAATGTACGCATAGCGGCTGATCTCGATTAGTGTGTTCCTATACGTTCTTTAAACTCAGGTTGGGCCTATCGTTTATCCTATTTTTAAAGGAAACAATGTTTAAATATATTTGAAAAGACAAACAAAAAACATCAACAATACAACATTTATTTATTTTTTAATCCGCGAACTATTTTTGAACTAGCTGCATGTTGAACTAATTTTTCTCTGAATTAATTTTTATGTATCATTTATTTTACATTTTGTGGCCCCTTGAAGGTTTACTGAGGCCCCCTAGTGGGTCCTGGACCCCAAGTTAAGAACCACATATCTGATCTCAAAAACGGTTCCAAAAGAGTTAAATGAATAGAAACTTTTCAATATGATCTTATTAAGCCATTGTATTGAAGTGCATACTAAATGAAACACTCTGTGTCAAGGATATTCAAAATACATAGCTACTATATGTTTTGTCTCTATGGTAGCGATATGTTCAGAGCACATGTTCAGTGTATGAGAGTAGGCTATGTAACACTAATCATCCATTTATCTCTATCCAGACATACCCAATAACAGCTTCGAAACGCGGTGCAGAAGAGAACAGGCACACCGACTCTACAGCACTGTTTCTCAACATCTAGCGTGCTAACTACCTACACCGCATTTTGAAGCGCGTACGCTACCCAAAAACACTGTCTAGTTAAGCACTTCAGGAGGTTTTGCAGCACAGCCCCGGTTTACAGAATTATTCAAACTTCTCCACTTTTAGTTTACTTCAGGATGTGTTAAACTACCTTGAATCTGACAGCTGAACTGTTCCTCACTTTAAATCCTGTCCAAAGCGCAAATAAACACAGCACAGATATATACGACCACATACTCACATACCAGCTTTAAATTTCGGACATTCTTTTCTTCTGTCATCTTGAAAGAAACCAAAATGGGAAACAACAGAAACCCCGATGTTAGAAACAAGCGTGAGTGTCTCAGCGCGCAATCCTCCGCGACGCAGTGTGTCTCGAGAACGCAACTTTAGAGGAATGCAATGCGCGCGGTCGGTGTGAGCGCAGACAGACAATCGCCGGAAAGCGGCTCCTCCCACCGGCTACACACGCGCAAAGAGCTTCCCGAATGATGGCTAAAGGCGGTTATGGTCTCCTTTCAGTCAGGTTCTCGTTATTGGCAGGGTCATTAATCACCAGACGGCACTCCTGCGTCTCTACGGCCAGCAATATCAACTATAATAAGAATTATGGATGTTATCGTCTGTGGACCTGCGAGGAGCAACCGTGACCCATTTATCAGCTACACCTAGCATATAAAATCAGGAGGAGATGATATAATATAGCTTATTATAAAGGAGAATCACATACAGATGAATGGTATGCAGAATAACCCATGCGCAGCTGTATGAGAGCAAATACAATCATGATAGATTTGCATTTCTCAGTTAGAGGTTTACAACAAACAGGAGACTGAGGCTAGTTGCCACGTTCTTTTTTTTACATCAGTTAAAATGATAATTATCTATACAAGCACATATTTTTAAGTTTCAGCTTCAGAAGAGCTATTATACAGTGCCCAATTTATATTGTGTGGGGTTAGTTCTCACGATAGGATTAAACAAGCCATTATAGGCTTTTAGCTAAATTTAAATATTGCATTTTTTAAAACAAAACAATGAATCATTAAAAGACACAAAAGATAGCATACAGAAATATCAAACATTCTTTGACCCGCAAAACTAATACTTACATAACTTGATATAAATGATGTATCTTTATTTCACATTTCACATTTGACAAGTTGCCCCTGACCTGAATTATACATGAGCTACAATTAGTTCTGGTTCTTAAATCTGACTAGCTAAGCTCGCCTGTACAAGACGGACTACCTGATTACATTTTGAAAAGCGTATAAATCCCAACAAATGAACTGAACGCATCACAAGAATGTATTAAATACACTGCCAGCAGTTGGAGATTATTAGCAGTAGATGCAGAAATGTCACATGGTATTAGCTGTTCAAGTATGAGCAGACCCCCTGTCGAGAGGATCCCACTGAGATAAGACCAGCATTCTGTCCAATCATGGCCTCTCAACTCATGTCTGGAGTGTTGTGCACAAACAATCAAAACATAAAAACAAACAATTACTAATTGCTTCCTGGGTTGTTAGTACAGGAATACAGTGCAGTTAGAGTCTCACGGCACTGCTGATAAAACTATTTACACTGTGTGGGTAGAGTTCAGAAATCAAGGGCACTTGCTATTGACTGCCAAGTATGATTGACCCTGGTCAGTGAGAGCTTTAGGTGCAGCAGGTCCCATGGTCAACTAAACAAACAAGACTTTTGAATACTGTAGTGAACTCATTTAATGATATTATTTGGAAAAAGCTGTAGGTAAATAAATATGCCATGAAGCATACTGAACCATTTCACCGTGATTTCCTCTTTGCAGCTGTTTGGAAGGCTTTATGCCAGGGCTGCCCGCTCCTGTTGCTGGAGATCTACATTTGTTCAGCCCCTACTGTAATCAAATAAACCTAAACCGGCTAATTAAGATCTTCTTGCACACTTGATAATTAGAGGCAGGTGTGTTGGAACATGACTGGAACTGAATACTGCAGTAAGGCAGCTCTCCGAGAGCAGAATCAGGCAGCTTTAGACTTCAACTGTTTTCTGGAACTTTTCACCTGCGCCCAAGAGGTTATAGTTTGGCTGACTATAGTATACAGATATCTCCTGGTAAATGCCATAATTACACCATTCTGAGAGCAACAAGCATGTTTCTTTGACAAATAGCCATGCATGCTGACTATTTCAGTTTATATCAATATATAAACACATGGCACATGGCACACCCATCACAAGATGAAAACCTGTCTGATTTGTAAAGTTTATTCCACTTTTGAGGGGACATGATACGTCCAAAGTCATTACAGCTACACAAAAAGGAGTGTCTGCGGCCATCTGATGAAACACAGACACTTTCTGCAAGAGCTTCCTCAAGAGTCTTTCAAGTCTAAACCCTCAGTGGTTTGGATGAGGGAAAAATGATTATAATGTGCAGAATAAATCAATTTATATTTTCAGGAGTGTGGTTATTTCTATTTTATGATGAATTCATTCATTCCACTCAAACAATCTAGTGCCGCCTGCATGCCTTGACTGCTTCCGAGACATTCCTGCTGTTCTATTTTTAATTTTATTTCAGAGGGTGAAATATTACAAGCTGCTGATCAACAGTTTGAGAAGCCCAGGTGAAAGAATGAGGGTAAAACTCTAGCTGACAGGAAGCACAATGACATGAAGGCAGCTTACATAACAGATCATCATCAACACATCAGCGTGAAGATCCAGGGGAAACGCATTGCTGCCCCTTTTTTACTCAATCTGTCTGAGACTGTCTGAGGTGGGCGACACGCTGCGTGACAAGCTGCCTCCACACGCCCTCACGCCTCGGAAACACAGTAGATGGCTTTCAAGTTAGATGTTAATGAAACTTTCAAACACACTCAATGGATGGATGCTCCACAATATTTAAATTGGAGGCACGGTTGGGTGACAATAAGCCAATCAAAAGCAAGCCTCTAAGAGGAAACAACAAAAAGTAAAAACGTTAAGTGATCCACGGGAAAAAACACAGTTCTGATTGGTTTATAAACTTCCATTGACTTTCATTTGAGTCTGGAGTTAACCACAACATGTGTGCAAAACCACTGACAGAACTTTCCCACTCTTCCCAAAGCATGAGAGCTCCTGTTTTGAATAGTTTCACCATGTCTCTGATTAGCACTGTATAGCTATCCACAAGTTGGTTCCTTGAAAAACAAGTTGGGACAGCCATGATCACCCACAATTTCCATTGGTCTGTTTTCTGTTTCTTGTCTGAATAAAAGTAATTATAGAAGCAATATCAACATCACTGGAACCATTTGAAAGCGCAGACAGGTTCAGTGTGTAAAATTATAATGCAATGTCTCAGTTTACCAATAATTAATAATAATGCTTAAAAAAACTGATATATGTATATATTTACTTACCATTTTCATTCAGAAATTGCTAGTAGTTGTAGAAGAACATTTTTCACCCCGACAGCAATCACTAAATTAAGTCGTTTAAAATATTCATATCTATTTATATAATCTGTGGAGGATGATAGGACTATAAAATGTTCGTCCAATCATGTCCCTTGTTCCCAGGCCTATGATAGGCTGTGTTACCTGCCTGTCAATATATGTATTTGCATATCTCCGCACTCCCTGTTCATGCAGACATGATACGTCTTCAGCATGTTCTGTTATGCCATTGCACACCGAGTGAGAATGGAAGGAGTTATTATTGTATTATTATGCGCTTTGTACTGTAATGTTTTCCCACCGGTGAATGAGACATGAGGAAATCTGACAGCACTGTTAGCCTCTGGCTGTGCACGTTAATGTGTTTTGGAGGAGGCATGGCTTTGGAGAGTGATTTGCAGGGAGGGAGGGATCTTATGCTTTCAAAGCTAGCTTGCTCTCAGAAATCACCAACCCGACCTTTAAAGTTGCAGTATATGAATTCTGACAAATGCTGTCGATATTTGAATATTGTATATATACATAATACACACACACACACACACACACACACACACACACACACACACACACACACACACACACACACACACACACACACACACACACACTACCTTTTAAAAGTTTGGGATCAGTACGACTCGTAATGTTTTCTAAAGAAGTCTCTTATGCTCATCAAGGCTGCATTTATTTGATCAAAAATACAGAAAAAAACAGTAATCTTGCAAAAAAATTTAACAATATAAAATATCAATAAATATCAAGATATTCAATAAATAGAACATCTTTTAAAATATAATTTATTTCTGTGATGCAAAGCTGAATTTGTATCAGCCATTTCTCCAGTATAAAATGTCACGTGATTCTTAAGAAATCATTCTAATATGATGATTTATTATTAGAATTATCAATGTTGGCATCAGTTGTGCTGCCAAATAACTTTTTGTAAACTGCGATACTTTCTTTTAGGATTCTTTGATAAATAAAAAGTAAAAAATAACAGCATTTATTCAAAATATAAATGTTCTTTATATCTTCTAACAATATAAATCTTTGCCATCATTTCTTATCAATTTAACACATCCTTGCTGATTAAAAGCTTTCTATAAAAAAAATAAACTATACAGATTTACTGACCGCAATCTTTTGAACTGTAGTGTATATTTTTAGAAAAGATTTCAATTTTAAACAAATAGCTTAAAAAAAAAAAAACTTTGTTAAAAGAATCCTGAAAATAGGTTAAAAAATAAATAAATAAATCAGCATATTAGAATGATTTCTGAAGGAAATCTATCTATCTATCTATCTATCTATCTATATATAATTTATTGTTAAAATTGACAAAGCACTCAAAATATAGCACAAATCTCACACCCTATTTTTAAGTATTTTTAATAGATTTTTAAAGAAACTTCAGCTCTGCATAGAGCTGTATTTAGTGACTGTGTCTACTGTACTTGACAAGATTATTTTTTTTGCACTTCTGCTTCTGCAGACTGTATTTCACTGTAACTCCTACAACATAGAGAGAGATGGCAATAAACCCTGTGTCTATGTAGCATGGTAAAATTCAGAGTCTGGAAAAAAGGCGGATAAAAAAAAATAGTTAAGCATTAAAAGCATAAAACAAATACTATATCTGGCTGGAAATTATCTTTCTATTTTCCATATTTTATGTCTTGGCCAGGCTGCAGAACTAGAAAAGACGGGCTATATTATCAGTGTTATTTTTATTGTTACTTTCAGTCGAACAAAGACATATTGCTTCTGACAGAAATGTGGAGCTCTAGACTCCATCACTATCATACACAGATGCTTTCACACTGACTAACCAAATTAAACTGCCACAAATGTCAGTTCTACCCTCCCCCCGTCCCTAGAGGAATTCTTCAGCCTTCTTAACCTCATTCACATTCTTCTGACTCACACCCCAACTTTAACATTTGCACTGTATTTATTAAATATTCTTATGAAACAAAACAAATTATCAGTGAATGAGATGCAACTGGGTGTACTCATTTTTATAAAGATATTTAAAATCTAAGTCATATTCACATTTATGTAAAACTGTAATATTGTGAAATAATATTTAAACAATTTACACACAAATCAGCTCATTGTTGAAAGAAAAACTTTTATTCAGCAAGGCTGTCACTTTTTGATTAATTTATAAGGTTACAAATATTAGTATTTCAAATAAATGCTGTTCTTTTCAACTTACATTCATCAAATAACACTTGAAAAAAAAAAAATAAATAAAAAAAATAATAAAATAAACAGTACAACTTTTATAAACAATGTATTTTAATTGTAAACCTATTTTACAGTATTGCTGTATTTTTTATCAAATAAATATAAGTGCAATATACAGTATGTGTGTGTGTGAAATCATTTATGATGGAAAATGCACACAAATGTTGTAAATAAAATAAATGTTGTAAGTTCATAAACTCATGGTTATGATTAGCATCTGCTGGTGGAAAACAACGGTATTCAGTGATTTGTTTATAATATTCAGCCCATTCCTAATGATACTTCCAAGACTAACTTTACCTAGGTGATTTATTCATATGAAAACCATTTTGAGAACAACATTCAGTTCAATATTCAATATATCACAGCACCCTCACGGACCCTCTTTATTAGCCTGTATAATCTCATATTAAGTTCTCTCAGTAGAATGAGACTGGAGGCATTACATTTTAAGAATCGGCCATACGAATGGGAAAAGGACCTTAATTAAAAGTGGGTAATTGCAATATTGCCTTTGCTTTAAAAGTAATTTACAGATAGCAATAAAAAAATAAAAAAGCCAATAAAGCAGCAGGAACACTGCTAATGATTATCAAATAAATTAATTAGGTATATACAGCTTGTGTCTGTCACTAGTACCACGTTCATTAGCGATTGCTGAAGGCATTTAATGATCCGAAGACTGGCTTGGCAGTCTACACCATTAATTCATTCAAGAAAACTAAATTACAGCCAAAGACAAATGCAGGACCAGAAAAAAGACTATCGTTTAAAGCCCAGTGTAACACTCTGCATGAGCGACTAGCTCCACATGTGGCCTTGAAGTGTGTCTGTTGTTAGCTGTCAGGAGGAATAGGATCACAGGCGGCTTTAAATGGCGCAACAAGTCATGCTAAGGGCTATCTCAGCGCCTGCTGTTAGAGAGCAGATGATTGCATATCCAACACACACAGATCCAGGTGATCTCAGAACCTATAAAAGCAAGTTGGCAGTATGTCTCATAACGTGTGTATAATGGCATTGCGTTGCGGTCATCTTGGCTGTGTCCGAAAGCTGAAAAATGCTGCCTCTGCAGGACTAAACACATCCGAATGCTTACGACCAATCAGCAATGACGTCAAGTCTTGATTATATGCTTCAGACAAATTTTGCATTTTGAATTGGCTGTTTTAGGTAAGCAAAACATTAGCTGGGTTTCCATCACCCTGTTTTTATGCACATTTTGAAGTATCGTATCAGAATCGAGTGATGGAAAAAAGTTTTTACACTCGCTTGGTGGTTTTTGACTTGTGCGAAAAAGGGTTAATGCGAATAATACGAGATGGAAATGCATTTTGCTAATAAATTTCTCCAAGTGCATCAAAATGTCATGTGCAAATCCTGACTAACCAGCGGACCGATCTTGTTCCACAGCATCTGAATGTTGTTATATGGTCATTCAGAAATGGAAATTAGAAAATTTGCTAATTCTAAACGACTGGGTTCCCAAACAGCAGCATCCACCTCTGATCGTCTGCTCATTTTGAAGTGCAAGTCATTTATTATATAGGAAAATTATTATATTCAGTAGCTTCTCCTACTTTTCTTAGTGATGCATAGTGCCAGTTTATCAGGAAGTGACAAATTTGTTCTGTTTGACTCATCGGATGGAAACGGTGCTTGTTCGCAAATGTTTTGTGTGATATTCCAATTTTGTGCATTAAAGTACAATTTTCAACTTCGGATGGAAACCCGGCTATTGTTACACATAATTTTAGCTATGCAACAACTGCTTATATTGTACATACAATATAGGTTGGTATTTTTTTTTTTTTATGATTCTGAAAGATATCTTATGTTCACAAAGACTGCATTTACAGTATTTGATCAAATACAATACAATAAAAAATTTAAAATTAGGAAATATTATTACAGTTTAATTTAATTAAGTACTACAATTTTAATATATTTTATGTAATTTATTCCTGTGGTGGTATTATCAATTTTCAAAACTGTTGAGCTGCTTAATATTTTTGTGAAAACCATGACTTTTTTTTTCTTATTTGATGAATAGAAAGTTCAAAAGAACAGTATTTATTTGTAACATTGTAAATGTCTTTACTGACACTTTTGATCAATTTAGTGGGTAACAAAACTAGGAGAAAACGGTAAGATTTGCATGTTTCCTTTTTACAATACTTTGTCAGTGACGCGCCGAATCAGACAATACACTGCAATAAATATGCATTTATCTGTTTCCACTAAAATAGCTAAAATATGTTTATCATATCAGCAAAACTGCATACATTTAATTTGAAATAATCCAAATTTGCCGTATTTCGAATATTTGGCCAGTGTAAAAGACTGAGATCATCTAAAATATCTGAGAACTATTTGAAACCATTTTGTTTTTATGGATATTTTCATGTATTTATTCTAAAACATAGCAGGGATACTATTTCCCTACTGTCTCTGTGTTAAACAAGGTGTCACGTGCATGGGAATTCGCATGTAAATGATATGCAGATGAGGTTATGCATAGTAAAACAAGGCGTTGTAAGCGCCATATATGGTGATTTCGGGGAGGAGTCGAGTGGAGATGCACGTACGCACAATCTTCCCCTGACTGGGATTTATAAAGAGATTTATAAAGAGGTTTTGGTGCGTGCATGGTTTTATAAATCTGAAAACTTTTGGGCATCTAGCTTTTAAAAATCTAAATCTAGCTTTTGTGCCTATGTAAAATCTATTGATGAAATCTACAGAGAGTTTTATAAATGAGACCCCTGGTCATTTAAGGTTAAATTCTCCTTACACATGCTAGTCTATCTTATCTTCTTAAAGCCAAATCTATAAACTAATCTCATGCACCACTGCTTTCATTATAAACTGCCAGACCCCACAAGAGACATTAGGAGGCATGATGCAGTCTTACCATGCTGTGAATGGATACAGCCAGTGAAGATTCAGTGGGATTTGCTGCTGGTGAGGCATGTGAGATGAACTCTCACGTATGGACCATTTAAAATGAGAGATCATTAACAGAGTAAACCAAAGAGGCTTCAAAGTAATTCGGCGGGCAGCCCTTTGGCCTACTGATGACCTTGACGCACTAATAATCAGCATCCCTCCCAGACATGAATCAACCCGATGCAGTCTGGATGAGTTAAATGCTAATTCTGGTTTTATTGGTTAATGGCAAGAGGGGCTATTTGAACTTACTTGTGTTTGTAATTGAGTCAAGACAGCAGGGCCTGATATAAATCAGAACTAGTAAACATGGTACAGACTAATCTCATTACGTACCCTCCTCCTGTGTTTCAAAGCAGATCACAGATAAGCACAGGACAATGGTTAAAACTAATTTACTTACTTAGTAAAACTATATACATCCACACACAATTTGAAGGACTCATACTACGCTTTTTTTTTTAAAAATGCAGTACTATTGTGAAATATTATTACAGTTAGAGTAAAGCCATTTATTTTTAGATACCATAATTTACACTCAAATTTGTAAAAAAAAGTACACAAGGCAACTTTTACATCAACTTATTATATGTATAAAAACATGTATAAAAATGCATCATGGATAGTGAATAGTGACAATATGTATCATAACGTAGTCCATGAACATGAAAGTTTAGACATGTATAATTTTGTATTACTGTACAGATAATACCACATCAAATATGTTAAGCCCAGAAGGCCAAACATTTGAGAATCCATATTTATTAATTATTATTAATACATAAAAATCAAATTCACATTTAAAACTTTTTAAATGCATGTCTCAAGGGACAGAGTGCAAGCATATCTGTCTAATATAATTATGTATTTTTATCTAAACATATATAATTAAATGCTTTTCCATTCTGGTGTCATCGTTGACCTGTGCATGGGTGAGAAGGACCAAGTCCAAGCAAACATATAAAAAGAAAGAAATGTTAAGTATGTCAGTGCAATATTTGTTTTCTTGTTTCTACAGCAACAAAGTTTGTGCCAAAGGGAGGGTAAACAATCCTCAATTATGTGTCCCAAGATATGAAATGATCCAGCAGGAGAAAAACAAACAACTAATGAGGGTATGAACGAGCAAAACTAGCAGAGGTTACGTTTTTCCTTGAGCTTGTAAATGTTTCTATTCATCCATTTAAGGACAGCAAATCACAAAAAGAATAAAAGAAGTTTTTCAATTCACCTTTCTTCTCCTGTTGAATCACTTCAATCAATACCGAGCAATTGCTTTTAGTTATGTGATCACTGCCTGGAAGCTGATGGGTTTGCTGACCATTTTATGTATTGACAGCTACTTCGTTATATAAATGATTTTGTACACCAATCAATCAATCAATAAAAAAAATAAATAATAAAAGTTATAAAGCAAAAACGGCACAATGTAAACTCAATTGTAAGTTACAAAGTCATAATTGTGAGATACAAACGGGCAATTCTGAGAAATAATGTCAGAATTAAGACAAACTCGCAATAGCAAAAAAAAATTGCTATTTTTACCTTATTTTGCAACTTTATTTACTTAATTTAAGGTCTAAATGTTATTTCCTGCAATTGCAAGTTTATTGTCTTTTATACATTTTTTATTCAGTGGCAGAAACAGGTTTCCATAGTGGCTGCTTGCTATAAATGTCAGTCAGGCGGTTTCTTCCTGTCTAAGCATGCGGTTCATGGCCAGAATAAGCTGCAATGTGTGACAGGACCCTGGGCTGATTTTGGACATGTATGAATTCAGTGCACTGGAAACTCCAGCAGATTTGTGTAAATCATAACAGTGTATGTCATTTCATAAAGACACACCGGCCAGCGGCAAAAACCGCCCTTTCCTAAGCTGATGAGATTGGAAATCGCAATGACTTTGTTGTTTATCAATTCTAAAAATGCAACAGACAACTGGAGGCATTTGTTTCTCCGGGGGAAAACAAGAAACTAAAACGGAGTGAGTGGAGCATGAAAGCAGCACATGTACTTGGAATAAAACAGCAGAATAAACAGACGGAGGAAAAGTGCTGGCCTTGTGCTGTGAAAGCAGAAGCGATGGAAAGAACAAGTCCTCTAAACACTCGAGTCAATCAAAAAAGCCACTGCTGGTACAGTGACATCATTATTCATGAGGCTGCACTTTCAGGCAATGACATTAACAGATACTACTGCACACCATTTAACTTTAGCATTAATCCGCCTCATTTGATATTCATAAGTCTGGCTCAGACTCTTCTGGATGAGTGGTGTTTGGGTCTGATACCTCACTTATGTGAAATACAAGTGCTTCAGATTGAGCTCCAAATCACTTTTACATCTGCTGGTCATACGGTGATTCAGCCTCACCTAAAGAGTCTTCACACTTAACAATTAAAGGGATAATTCAACCCAAAATTTAAATGATTCATTATTTACTGAACCCTCATGTTGTTTCCAAGCATTCAGGTACTTTTTCCAAGGAACATAAAAGAAGGAACTGAAGAATCTTTAGATCATTTCCATTCATTTGCAAAAAAAAAAAATGTAAATAAAAAAATTATATATATATATATTCATTATATTTAATTTTAATTAAATCTTAAATTCAAACAATTGGAGAATTTTCAGATGTTTTCCATACAACATAAAAAATATATATTAATAAAGTAAATAAATAAAATGGCATGTCATTGGTTCTGATTTAAATTATTAGATCAAAATAAAAAGTAATAAAAAAATGTATAAACACTGGTGCTGATTTAAATTCATTCTTATATAAGAATAATTGAAGATTTTTTTTCAGACATTTTCCATCCAATGACATTAAAATCAATCAAATATAATACAAATAAAATAAAAGTATATGGTCCCATATAATAATTACAGTGTATTTTTTAAGTAACATTAAACATTAATTCATTTTTGATTGTTTTTTTTTTAAAATCAACAGTATGAGTGCAAAGAAAACCATTTACATTACAGTTACATTTAGTCATTAGCAGATGCTTTTATCCAAAACAGCATAAAATAATTAGAAATAATGAGTAATTTTTTGGACGAATCATTCCTTTACAGCGTCTGCGAAAATGCAGTTTCTGGATGAATATTCTGTGCCTCCAGACCGTTAACAGAAACCCAGACTGAAATCATATATTCCTAGCCACAAAGACCATCTCCTCTCATAACTCCAGACAAAAGATACTTTATTTAGCTTACTTAATGATTAGCCAATGATAAAATAATACAGCATAGAAGGATGAGCATTGTTCTAGGGCTAAATTTAATTACAGCCAGTGGTGTTTAGGCTAATGAGCAATACACCGCTTTAGCTCCTCTGTAACTAGGTAAAGCAACAGTGGCCAGTGGGCATGTTCTCTGGGGATGAGTCAAGAGATGATTAAGTAAAAGTCAGAGTACACAAAGAGAATCTTTCTTGATCTTTCACAAGAAAAAATCAAGACTCATTACATCTTTCTGTTTCCAAAGTCAACAGAACCTGGCACAAATCCTAACTTGTTAAATCGTTCTCTTACAGCCAAGGGCGAAGGAATGATCTGAAAAATGTGGAGGGACACATTATAAACCTTATCAACCATGCTCATGAATATTAAGTAGCCCAGTGTAATGTTCGCCCAGTAGTCCTAACTTAATACCTAAAAACAAGGAAGCCCTTTTATGATTACTGGTTAGTTAATGGGTTTTTTGTTTGACTGTGGATGCTTTTGCTTGGTCTTAAAACCCATGTTTGGCAGCTTGGCTAGGTTTTCTGCAGTATGTAAGGCTGCAAAAATGCTATGATAAAAGTTCTATGCAACCACAGCTGGTGTTTATTTAATTATTGTTTTTTTTTTTTTACCATAAACACCACAGATTTGTTACAATGTATTTTTATATTTGTTGTAGTATTAATCATGACGTTTCAGCATTTTCTTTTCATTGTGTAACACAAACCTGTTTCTTTCCATACAATGAAAGTCAGTGGTGTCCAAAACAAGACTGGACCTCATTGACCCCACTTGAAATTATACATAAACTTGTATGTTCAAACTCAAAGTCCTACAACAACAAACTAAAACTCTATTAGGTGTGCATGTAAACACAAAAATTGATGCTCGGTTAGAGAGTTGTTGTGCTTCCTTATCTCTCCCCTATGTCTGGAAAACCCAAACAGATAAACATGATCATTGTATACAAAAATGAACATCACTGAAATTCACGTTACTTCACGTCTGCGAGGCATACTCTGTTTGCAAGCTGTGAAGTAGGAGATATCTTGGCCCTGTTCGTTTGAACAGATATGATATTCATAGTCTGGAGGAGTGCCATTAGACATAGAAAGCCCGTATTTGTGCTGCAAAAACCCAATTCCATTTCAATTCATTTAAGCAATGATGTCTCTCTATTTATTGTGTGTTGGAAAAAAGAACACGCTCTCACAGTCAAGGCATACAAGCTTCTTCATTGCCTCATGGTATTATTATTCAGCTAATTAAAACTGCCAAGCTTCAGACATTCTGTGCAGGAAGAGAAGCAGAAGAACAGATACAACAGTATTGCTTTTGCTGATTGAAGAAAACAGACCAAACAGTGAATGTTGTTTCCATTAAATGCTGCTACACAACAACCGATGAACAGATGAATATCCATTTGATATGCAGAACATGCTCTGAAAAACATACAACTCTTGACGACAGATTCTGCCGCTGCTCAAAATTCACACTCAAAAACATCGCTGCTGACATCTGAAAATATGGAGGTTTACAACACGGGTTAAAAACAAGCCAATTAGACAGCAAATAATATGTGTCAATTCAAATTCATTTCTGAAGCTCCAGTGTTAACGGCAGCTACTATCAGGCTGATTGCAATCGAGCCCTTAGGATGGGCTGCAGCAATCCATCACTTTGACATTTTGGGAGCAAAGTATAATGTTTAATGATGGTTGGAGTGACTCTTTTGACATCTTGTGTTGGTACAAATGTGAATTTATTGCATCCAGAAGTCCAAACTCTGTGACTCTGACAAAGTGTGACAAAGTGATAGTTTGGCCCAATGGTCACTGGGTCAGAAAGTTACCAAAATCAATTGTGTTGGGTTTATTTTTCCCTCTTTTCCATGAGCGGGTGACAAAGCTATCAAAAGTTGGATCAGAAAGAGCATACCCCAGGCCATACATTGCACTTTGATGAAATTTAACACAGTGTTCCACTTCTGCAAACTTGCTTTGGAGGAGATTGGACTCCTCTCACCCTTTTAGGGACAGCTTTTCAAAGAGGCCTGAGAGTTACACATGGAGCCCTTCGAACGCTGGTTCTCTCACACCATCTTACAAGCATGTTTTATGTAACTTTGAAATTGAAATTGGCTTATAGTATTGACAGCTAGAATTTCAATTTCAGAATTCAAATTCTGGAGAGCCACAATGCAAGCATATGCATTTTCAAAGCATATCAAAAATTATTGTTGAATTCTAACCTGCAAATGTATGATGTAAACGATTATGTAAACCAACAGAGGATCTTACAGATTGTATGGCTCAGGAAAGTGAAGTAGATTATAAATGTTAGCATTCTGAATTGATGTTATTTGTGCATGCATATTCCCACACTTTTATCACTGCACTATAAGACTGAGGGCATTGTGAAGTGTTGGTTTGCTGTATTCCCCACTGAGAAACCTGAATGCAGACCGCAGTGTCTGATGAGCCTGGATGAAAAAAGCAGCTTCACTACAATGATCAGCTAAATGCTGAGAGGACAAGACATGCGGTAATCTCTCAACAGCTACAAACGAGCACACATTCTAGGCTCACATTCACAATACATCACAAAGAACTTCCTGACAGCACCCAGCCACTCACAATTGTGCTGTAGAAAAATGCGTCAGCTGGTGCTTTTGGTTACTCTGAGTACTCTCAGACCGGGAGTGCTTTCCCCGAATCCCTGACAGCTCTAGAGGTTCGGAGAAAAATGCTCCTGCAAAGGGATCATTAGGCAGGAGAGGAAGGTACCTGCACAGCCGGATGACAAATGTCTGTAAGGGGAGAGCAGAAGGAACCATTGGAGATAGCGTTTATCAGTTGAGTCAGTCTGAAAATCCTTAATGCACTTTTTAATCATTGCTTTTTAACTGCAATTTGCAACAGATCGAGAATCATTACTTTCTGACATCAAGCAAAGCTTACTACAGGATTGGAATACAGTGGATGGTTCATGTAAAGCCATTCTCTTCAAGTCTTATTTTTTTAGAGAAAGGCCTGAGATCAATGGTAGGTTATCAAATGTAGCAAACATGGAGTCTCCTCTCATCATTGGGATTCAATGGGACTGCACAGGGACTTCCTGAATGAGCTCTCTTTTGAATGCTAATATTGGTTTTAGCCTGATGCATTTATTGTGACATCCTGAAATAAAAAGCACAGGTTTGAATGTGACCCTTTGCGCCCTGATGTTCATCTGCTACTGCTCACCTACACTACTGTTAAAAGTAGTCTAAAGTCAGCCAATAGTCAGTAATAGTCTAAAGTGTGTGAATAAATCCAACCACCCCTATAGATTTATGTTTCACTTTCCATAATCCGTGACCAACAGAGGAGCATCTTGGCGGCAGGGATTTAAAACTTTACCAAGGGGGTTGGGTACAAGTTATTTTAAAACATTTCAGCCGGTGTATATAAATCGTGGATATATTATTTACCTGATATAAGATGCATTTGGTTTTGAGTCGAGCACTTCATTGTAGTACTACGGTGATATCTCTTCAGCGCACAGTGCGAGCAAGTCAAACTACAATGCAGAATATTAATAACTATGACTGGGACTGTTATATACATAGTATTATAATGAGAAGACGTTATACTAAAATGCTATGAATTTTTAGAGTTTAGCTTCCATGTTTCTGCACATTGTTTCATGAAGAACGCGTCCACAAAAGGAGTTCGCATTCAGAGCCCCGCAGATATGTTCATTTGCATTCGGGCCCTTTTTGCAAATAGCCTTTAAGTCTTAATATTAACATTACGTTGTATAAATAACTAAACGTATTCTATATGAAATTATGAGTTGAATCCCATTGATTAAAAACTTGCTATCAAATGCGTCACTCTACTGGTCATCTTCAGCGCGCGCAGCTCAAAACCGAAATGCAGAACATTAACTGCTAAAGTTTTAGGCTAACGTTATAATGAGAGCACTATTTTGCCCCGCCCCCAAACATATGATTCGACTATCAGTCGAATATCGGCAAGATTCGAAAATTCTGATCTGACTATGAAAATCCTTAGTCGGGGACACCGCTAAAATATATTGATTGCTTGTTAATAGTTGTCAATGTACACTTTAATGATTCGTGGGGCTCTCAAGCACAAGGAGAAGCATAACAGTTGTGTTATAAAGACATGAAGCAGCTCCCGTCGCAAACACACACACATACTTGCGAATCGTAATCTAAGCGGCTGTCAGGAGCCAGAGGGAAGGCCCCACTTGGAGAGCCCAGCAGTGTTATCTCTCGCTGGGGTAGAGATCTGGGAGGTCTGACTTTCTTTCAAGGTACAGAGCTAAAGAGACACACTCAGTGGTAATGTGCGCCGAGACCTGACCAGACCTGTGCAGATAAGAAGCACGAGGTAAGATTCTTATACAGGCAAGGGGCCCGTTTACGTGTTGTCTAAATCTGCACGGCCGTCTCTGTTTGCTGCTCCCACTGTTGATGAAAGAGCAGGTAAAAATAGCACAGAGAGCAAGCCTGCACCTCTGGGTCCCAGCCTACTTAGCACTGATCAGCAGAGCCGGGACACGCAGCTCTGGGCAGGGGCTGGAGCTCGAGGAAAAGACAGGATGAAAGAGGAAGAGAGCGAGGGAGTTTAATTAGAGTGGGAGCCACGCTGAGTCTCAGAGAGCGAATCAGACCATACACGTCAATCGTTCAGCTGAGTCTCACACCTGCGCTAGAGGAGGCTCCAGCATGGCTGCTGCCAGAGCGCATGCTTAATGAAAAGCTGACGAAATCCCCATCAGCCTTGGCCAAATCAGATGGGCCTGAGAAAAGGAAGAAAATAATTCGCATCGTACCATGGTACAGTGTATAAAATTCCATCTCATTAATATTAAAGCAAAACAGACTCACAAATGTTAAAATTCCAGCTGACAATTGTTGTCATGTTATGGTTGATAACCATTAAATTAAAATCTAAACTATTTTGTATGAATAAATAAAATTTTATTAGCATTTAGCATTTAAAATGCTAATAAGAGAATTTAGTGATCATTTTAAACTTAAAAAAAAAAAATTACTTGCACATTTTTCGGAAGTACGTTTTTGTAAGTGCTCTTGACTGAAGAACTTGAATTAGTGTATATTTAACTGTTGTTAGTTTCACTGTTAGGTACAGTATGTACCATGACAGTTCAGAAATGAAATGTCCGGTGAGTGCCACTAAAAGGTTAATACTCAACTGCATTTGGAATTAATTAAACACACAACTGAATGAATGAATCCACATTTTAAAAGAATTGGGTGAACTAATGATTTAATAGCTCATTTATAAAAGTAATTTACTTAATTCCTGGAAGAATCGTCTGTTTGCCGAAAAAAAAAGAATGAATGAAGACACTTACAGCCACCTACTGACAGTTTTAGTTTCTTATTTAGAGCATAATTTCAATGCTATCTTTTGTAGGTAATTTATCAGCCAAATTACATAAATTAATTTGCACATTGTGTATCGTACCTACTGTAGACTGTGTAATTAATTTAATTAAAAAATTTTTATTTGATTGACAGCCCTAGTTAAAAGGAATAAAATTTGTTGGTGCTTTACTGACTCTAATGTTAATTTCACCTGGATTTTTGTAGTTTTGCAGAAATGTAGACACAGTCAGTCAATATTTCCATGGAGCTTGGGTTGCAAAAGAACCATGATAAGATCATGGACTGTGGTCCTGTCTGAGAAAAGCATAAAACAAAATTACTAAAGCTAAACTTAAATTAAATAAAATTAAATTGAAAATTAAATACTCCAGTATCTTAATAATACTAAAAAGGCACTGTATAACTCTTTTATATTTATATATTGCAAATTTGTTTTAAAGGAAATTACATTTACTGTGGATGGAGTCTGCAAAGCACTAAAAAGTGCATACAGCTACAAAAAAAAAAAAAAATTAAAAGATTATGCGGTGCTTCAGACAACACTGGCTAACTAATCAAATATTTTCTGTTGGGAAACTGAATCACTAGCAAGGTATTCAAACACAGTCTATAAAGGACTGGCAGAATAAACCATTTTAATATACACCAACAATACACAACATTGCTTAAGTCATTAGGCTGGCTATTTTCTGCATAACACAGTGAAATCAATCCCTTCGAGCAGGCTTATTAACAGACAAAATACAAAATGTCTAGCTCAGCCGTAACTAACAGCAATGAGGTCCGCTTTGTGCATTACATCCATTTGCAAATAGCTGCCAGTGTGTGTAGGACAACAAATTAAGCTTTTATCAGAGGAGAAAAAAAGAGAGCCGGACACCTTTTTGTCAGAGCAAGAAAAGAATCAAGCCAACAACACCCTTACATTGAGTATTTTATGTCCACACAGGTGATTCTACAAGAGTTTTGTGTTGTGTAATGAGAAAAGCAATGAATATTAGCTGACCATTAGAGAAAGCTGCAATTGGACAATGTCCATAGGGAGAAATGTATTATAGAAATAATATACTGCGGCTACCATGGGCGTAGGTTTAGGGGGGACGCTAGGTACTAGTCCCTATCAATATTTTGAGATGGCAAATTTGTCCTCTCCAATATTTAGCAAGCTCCTTTGAACTGCTATTTGGATCTTTGCACTGCTATTTGGATCTATTCTAACGGCCAGGACGACGACAGTACATGAACCGCCGTAATTTGATTGGCGGCGGGGTATCTGACAGGCTACACGCGCGGGCCGGCGTCGACGCCGACGGTAAGTTACCAGGGCTTTCTCTCTGCCACATAAAAAGGCCAGAGTAAAAACATTTTAATATTCCGTTTTTTTGCCCCTTTTTGTACTTTGTAGATGCCACCCAAGAAGAAGAAAGGGGGCATAAGAAACTTTTCATACAGCAGAGTCAGAGTGGAAATAGGCAAAATAACTAGCTAGCCACACAAATAAATAGCAGTAGTGTCTGACCAGTCACTAATCAATGTTATATAGTTCAACAATGATAAAATGTTAGAATATGATCTGTATTTTATTCTAATGTTTATCTAGCTTACTGCTAGTCTCATACAGACAAACTAACACATAGATTAACATACATTTCAACACATTAATCCACAAAACCATGTCCCCTTCATATTTAAAAATGGCTCTGAAATATAAACATGTTGTGTTGAATGCATACTATGATACGTTTGTATTTTATTCATTAGTTCATTTAATTACATATAGGAAACTCAGACATCTTGTGAAGATGTCATAGAGCATGTTGAGGAAGAAGTAGCTGGACCTTCAGGGCTTCAGGTGAGATCTTTATGAACTATGAATTATTAAAGCGTGATTAAAGAAAATCATGCATGTTAAAAGTTTTAAAAACCATGTCCCCTTCATATTTAAATTGCTCTGAAATATAAACATGATGCGTTGAATGCATACTGATAAGTATGTATTTGCCTTAATAATGTAACTGTATGTCATGTACATCAAGAGGCCCTTGACAAAGTGGACCTTAACGATGTAGGCCAACAGTTTGTATCTGTAAATGACAGACGTAGGCATCTGTTTGGAAATTTTAGATAAAAGGAAGGAATCAAGAAAATGCAGTAAAATGTGGAAAGTAGTAATGCAGTAAAATGTGGAAAGTAGCCATAATGGAGTTATAATTTTGAGTGCCAAATAGTAGAATAAAGATGTTTTTTTGCTTTGTTTTTTGGTTTATTATTATGCTCCAAAAGTTCTCAAAGTCTACCTCTTGCAACAGTGTTTTTTTGTAAGTATAAATAGGCTACTAACGTACATAGTAAATTATGTTTGTTTGTTAATAAACAACCTGAGTATAAGACGCATCAGTCCAAAAATACATCATGATGAGGAAAAAAACATATATAACTCGCACTGGACTATAAGTCGCATTTATTTAGAACCAAGAACCAAGAGAAAACATTACCGTCTACAGCGCCCTCTCGCGGCTGGAGACGGTAATGTTTTCTATTGGTTCATTTCTCTCGGTTCATGTCAAATTAATTTTGATAAATAAGTCGCGACTGACTATAAGTCGCAGGACCAGCCAAACTATGAAAAAAAGTGTGACTTGTAGTCCGGAAAATACGGTATTAATGTGAGTGTACTGGAGGGGGCTACAGGAACATCTTACAACAAAATAATTCCAGTGAGGGAGGGGGGGGGGGGTGTATGGGGGTGTCCCCACCAAAACTGAGACCAAACCTACGCCCATTTATGAGTATTTCAAAGGAAATGATTACACTAAAAACAGGTTCTGCAGAGAGAACAAATTATTTAATTGATGTATCATTAAACCTTAATTATTTTCCATTTGTTTTGCATTGGTTTGTAATACGTACACAAATCAGAAAAACAAGTAAAATAATATTGTTTCTGGAAATGATGGGAGGCATTTTCATTTCTGAGCTAATAGTGAATAGAAAACATTTCTCTTTTATCTTTATTCACCCTGTCTAGACTCTTAAATGGCATCTGATAATGAATCTGGTTGCAAGATTAATACAGTCCAGTGTGCTGTTTATTGATGCAGAGCAGAGCTCAGGATGTAGAGCTTATATAATGAAGAACAACAGGACAAGAGATGGCCTCGTCTGTGGCGTCTGAGGCTGTGCGGACACGGATCGTCCAGCCAGCATGCTGAGTGCTCCAGCCTTCATTTATCACTTTGGGTGAGAGGTCAGCTTCGCCCTGGTTTCACAGCCATTCAATAGGACTTTTATTACCAGAGACTGCTCTCGAAGCGTGGCCCGCATAACCAACAGCACATAAACCAAACAATCTACAGATGGAAAGCTGGTGGGAATCGCTTGAATTCAGCTCTGTGTTTACGAGCACGCCTCCCTTTCTAATGGCTCCATCCGGAAAAAAATTCTTAGGGGGAAGATCAATGCCTGAGGAAAACAACAGGCGCATTTGGACATTCTGATGTCCGCCCGCTGTTCTAGATTAGAGGAGAAATCGAGTTATCTCTATTTGTATCTGCTCAATCTCTCCCTGCTTTCGAGATCACACGCAAAACAGATGGAGCAGGTATTCGGTCTGAGCACCATAATGACTTCATACAGGCAGAAAGCGCTGTTCCCTGATGTTTCAAATCCCTTCCCCACGGAGAATTAATGATTCAGATTCTCTCTGCAACAGATACTGAAGGCCTACTTTTAAAATGGCTGAGCATTGTAGCAGTAAAAAAAAAACAACAACTGCAAACTAATGACTCATTTTATTTATGATGTGGTGACACAAAGTACAAATGATTTGCTGTGGTCAATTTGTTGCATCCTATTTTGATAGGGACATGGACAACCATCGTTTCCAGTGAAGACAGTGTCACATTTAAATAAGAACTGTTACCATGTTATTCTTCAAGTGCTAAAAGAATGGTTAATCAAATCAAAACTCACAGAACACAGAGATGACAAGAGTGTTTTTTTTTTTACAGTGATGGACCCATACCAGCAGATTAAGGAGAAGGTAACAACTGACTCAACAAAAGACCAATAAAAAAGGGTCAACAGGGTCTAATCCACATTAACCTTTGCCAGCTTCCACAAGCAATACAGGCGTTGCTGGCCTTTCTTGCAAAGCAAACTGGTATTTAAGTCAAAACACAACTTATCATCAATAATGGATCCTATGAACTTATACTCTGTAACAACCTCTATTTCCTGACAATTTATACTAGTTTTTTTCCGTGTTAGTGACATTGCGCCTGAAATCAATATGCATGTCCTTGGTCTTAGAGACATTCAGTTCAAGAAAGGCATCCCGACACCATGTAACAAAGTGATCAATGACCGAACCGTGTGAAGTTTCCTCATTGTTCAATAAGCTGACAATAACTGTATCATCAGCAAACTTCACAAAGTATCGGTCTTCAATCACAGAGCGACAGTCGTTAGTACAGAATATAGAAAAGGGGGAAAAAAACACACCCCTGTGGTGAACTACTTGATGTAAGGGCCAAGTCAGAGAGATGGCCATTTACTCTCACTCGTTGGGATCTATTTGTGAGGAGATCTAATATCCAGCCCACAAGGTTGGCCTCCATTTTGAACTGATGTAAGAGCTTCTCAACCAGCAGGTGGGGCTGAATGGTGTTAAAGGCTGACGAGAAATCAAATCCACAAACAGTAGTCTGGCAAACATATTTCTATTGCCCTCAAGGTGATTAAGAATGAGGTTGAGTACTGTTATAATTGCATCCTGGACCCCTCTGTTTAGTCTATAGGCAAACTGTAGTGAGTCAATTTGTCACAGATGACAGTTCTCTTTTGATCAGCTTTTCAAAACATTTCATTACAAGTGACTTTAGGGCTGAGGGTCTGTAATCATTTAAAGTGGCTATTCTTTGCAACAGGAGCTATAATTGACTGTTTCCATAAGTCAGGGACCTTCTGTTGGCACATAGATTGATTAAAAATATAAGAAAAAATAGGGCCTATCTGTTTCGCACAACAAAAAAAAGAACAAGGCTGCCAATATTGTCTGGGCCCGGACTTGTTTTGGCTTTGCAATATTTAAAGACACCTTGTGCAGAGAAATATACAGCTGATTGGGGGTGGGACAGTATTATTTTTTTTTAGTATTGGTATTATTTTTATTGTACAATAGGGGAGAACATTTAACTGTTCATGAGGTAGACTGCCTGGGGGAAGGAACTTTTCTTGTGCCTGCTAGTCCTGCTGTTCGGTGATCTGTAGTGCCAGCCAGACCGTAAATTTTCAAAAAGGAGATGGCTTGGATGTGAGGGAATTAAAGTGATTTTCTGAGCCCCTTTTCTCACTCTAGATACATACAGTTTTTGAAGGGTGGGTAGGGGGCACCAATAATCGTTTGGGCAGTCCTCTGTAGTCTTCTGATAACTGATTTTGTAGCTGAGCCAAACCTGACAGTTATTAAAGTGCACAGGACAGACTCACTGGCGGCTGTGTAGAACTGTGTGAGCAGCTCCTGAGGCAGGTTGAACTTCCACAGCTGGCAAAGGAAGTACACTCGCTTTTGGGCCTTTTTAACAATGGAGTCAATTTAACTGTCCCACTGAAAGATGGTGGTGTCCAGGAACCTGAATGACTCTACTGCAGTCACAATGCTGTTCATGATGATGATCAGGGGGGCTTCTCCTGAAGTCCATGATCATTTCCACTCTTTTGAGTGTGTTCAGCTCCAAGCTGTTATGACTGTACCAGACAACCAGCTTCTCAACCTTGCTTTTATACACAGACACATCACCGTCCTCGATGAGGCTGATTACTGTAGTATCATCTGCAAACTTCAGGATCATGACAGAGGGGTGAAGTAGAGGTGCAGTCGTTGGTGTAGAGCGAGAAGAGCAGTGGGGAAAGAACACATCCCTGGAGTGCTGGGATGATTGTACTGAAAGCCAAACTGAAGTCCACAAACAGGGTCCTCACATAAGTCTAGATTTTGTCTAGATATTGTAGGACATAATGCAGTCCCATGTTGACTACATCATCCACAGACCTGTTTGCTCGATAAGCAAACTACAGGAGTCCAGCAAGGGTCCAGTGGTGTCCTTCAGATAGCAAACACTGGTCTTTTCTGAAATGACTTCATGACCACACATGTTAGGGTAACAGGTCTGTAGTCACTAAGCCCTGTGATGGATGGAGATGATGGTGGAGCATTTGAAGCAGGCAGGGACTTCGCACAGCTCCAGTGATCTATTGAAGATCTGTGAAAAGATGGAGGCCAGCAGGTAAGCTCAGGTTTTTCAGACAGGCTGGTTACACAGTATCTGGGCCTGGTGCTTTCCTTTTCTTCTGTTTCCTGAAGATCTGACACACATCATCTTCACTGATCTGAAGTGCAGGAGGGGGTTGCTGGAGGTGTTAAAGGTTGTGTAGAGAGAGATGGTCAGAGCGGGTGTGGGGTGTGAGACCGGGAGTTTCAAATCTGCAGTAAAACTCATTCAGGTCTTCAGCAAGTCGATGATTCACCTCACTGCTGGGGGATTTTGTCTTCTGCTTTGTGAAGTCTTTAAGGCCTCTCCACACTGAAGCAGGTCGTTTGCTGAAAACTGGTTTTCCAGCTTTTTTGAGTAGCTACTCTTCAGCCACTCTGATCTCCTTTATCGTGCTTTCAACTAGTGCTGACCGACATAATGACTGACTGCCATAAATCGTAAATAACACTAAATTTTGTAAATCAACCTGTCCAGTGCATATGATATCGCAAAAGCTGTGATTATGTTTTTTCCACAGTTTGTCCGTGAAGCAAGGCTCTTTGATCAGTAGGCAGTGCTGCTCCTTCTGAAATGACTACGAGTTTGAGTCATTTATAATGTGCATTTCTAAAAGCAACACTCGTCAAACGTCATCATTGTAAATTTACTTTATTATCGTGAAAATACCTGAGAAGACTTGAACAGTACAGTGACAGAAAGATGCCCATAGGCATTTTCTTAAACTATGCATGTAATGGTACTTCATCTGTGGTGCATACTTGGAGTTTCTGCGTGAGAGGATTCGCAACCAACTGCCAAATTCATGTGTGGTTTATTTTCGATTTATTGTGCAGCACTACTTCAGACACTTGCGCACCTTAAAACACTTGAATAGTGCTGCTGCTCCACCAACTACAATGTTCAGCAAAACGTCTGAGTAAACAAAACCAGTACAACATTGTGTGGTGTGTACTGCCGAATGTTCAACAGTTCATCCCTATCAAAACTTGTGTTTGAAAAACAACAGATATGAACATCTGACAAAAACTATAAAACAACTAGAGAGCTCCACACTGAGGCATCTTGTTTTTTTTTTTCAGCTGACATCACATTAGAGTAAATCAATACAGCACAGTCATTTCTCTGTAGTCAAACAGGTATTCATTGATTTCTCAAGGTGAATACAAGTTCCCATGAGGTATACAAATGCACCATTATAAACAGAGCTGGTAAACCTTATACTGCAAGCGTGGCTAAAAAAAAAAAAAAAAAAAAAGTATTATCTGCATTCAAAAAAATATGACAACATAACCCGAATTTTTTTTTTTTTTTTTGGCAAAACGATAAATCAGCACAAGAAAAGCTTTAATATCACGACCACAAAACATTTTCCACTTCTAGTCATGAATATCCCATTAGCTTATTCACACAACAGCCACTTCAAAGCATGATGGTTTCCATAATCCAGGTATCAAATGACTTGAGAAAATATCTTTGCCTCTTGTTGCCAGATAAAAAGACCAAAGAAAGTGTTGCCTTTTTGATGATGAAATCATGGGAAACACCAACAAAGACATATCTGTAAACAGCCACGAATGAAAGCGAAGGCTTGAAGACAAATGGCTGGTTCAAATAAACACAACACACACGTTTGTCTGTGTACGCTCCCGCTTAATCACATTAATGAACATTCGTTCACACGCTGACATACGTCTTCATTAGCATTTATGATTCATGTGATTATGACTATGACGGATGGGTCTGACCTGATACTACACTCCTGATACAAAAGAGAAATATCAAGGGAAAGCTCTGTCATGTGATTAATCTAGTATGGCCATCCTCCGATGACCATACATTTGAATGGAAACAGAAGGCTATAATTACAGGCAGGAGTGGTAAAGTGAAAGGTCAGCACTTTAGGGAATCCCATGACGCAACGGCTCTCTTCTGATTAGGAAGTGAAGCATGATGATCAGAGTGAATCTGTCAGCAGCTATGAAGTTATCCCACCCCCCCCCCCCCCCCCCACCCCCCCACACACACACCCCAGTCATCCCACTCGATTTATTTGAATCCGTCCAAATCACTCTGCAACTGTACCCTGATAAAACCGCAAAAAATGAGAGTCATTTCCTGTGATATTTTAGGAGGGAACACCCAGTGTCTTTAAATCTTCATTTTTCTGCTGTGCATACTCAAATTTACATCCAAACCCAGCAAGAGCTGCCATATTCCAGTGGTACAGTATACATGTAATAAAGGCAGAGGGGAATGGAGGTAATAGAGCTGTTCAGGTTGTAGTCCTAAAACCCAGAGGAAACTTAGCATTTTAAGTCATGAGCTCTCTCTAAGGATTTTCCTATGGCTTTTTTGATTTATGAATAAAATAAGTGTGGATAATATTACTTGAAGAAACATTTTGTTCTAAATTAAACATTAAAGGAGCTATGTGGAGGTTTTTACTTAAAAAAAATCTTTAAGATAGAGTTTTCATTTGTACATGTATGAGCCAACCATGATGTAAAAAAAAAAGAATGACACCTCGACTGTCCACCACGGTTGCCTCTATCAGCCTGTAGTCTCAATTGTGTGTGGAGGAGTTGGGCCCGAATTGGCGCGAAAATTCACAAAATGTGAGGTCATGCGCGTTCTCGTCTACTTAGGCTTACAACCGTACGGCACGCCAGCCATTATAGTAAGCAGCGGCAATAGTGTTTTCAAATGGACTCTGCGGATGGAAAGAAGCGAACAGCCTCCAGCACAATTCAGACACCCACGGACACTCCTCGTAAGTAAAAAAAAAAAAAAAAAAGAGCATGTGCACTGAGAACGAGCATGAGACTGGCTGCAGTTCCTCTAACGGCCACTGGTGTCAGTAACAGTTAGAAATTTCAGAACCTACGCAATGCTCCTTTAAACTCATGATGTCAAATTTTTTACAACAGTTGTCCAATTCATGAAGCATTTAAACTCACATACAGTACTTGTGGTAGTTGTTGGCTTTATGCAGCAAATACTCAGTGATTAAATAATAAAAAAAAAACTTTTTTTTTTTTTTTTATTCTTGGAAGTCATGGCAAATTTAACAAAATATGCATAGAGTGTCTATCTGAAGTACATGACAAGTTTAAAAAGTTTGGGGTCAGTAAGAATTTTTTATGTTTTTAAAAGACATTTATAAGCCCAACAAGGCTCCATTTATTTGATTTAAAATACAGTAAAACGAACTATGTTCATATATTTAAAAAATTAATTTATTCCTGTCATGCTAAGCTGAATTTTCAGCATCATAACTCCAGTCTTCAGTGTCACATGATCCTTCAGAAATCAGTCTAATATGCCGATTTTCTGCTCAAAAGCATTTCTTATTAATGCCAATGTTGAAAACATATATATATATATATAAATTACTGACCCCAAATGGTGGTGTATATATAGTGAAATCAACATACAGACTCCAACACACTCACAGTGAGTTTGATTAATCTGTTAGCTAATGCGCTGAAATGGAAGTATTTACATGATATTACATCAGTCAATCTAAGATGTTTCTGAGGGGGGATGGATAACAATGCTTCTTAAAAAAATAAATAAACTGTGGCTGCTGCTGCTACACAACGCTCAGCATTAGCCCAGGAGGCAGCCAAATGGAAGTTGCACAGAGATAAATGGCAGTTGTAAGTTAATGAATTAAGAATGTTGCTGACATTGGTTTGCGTGTAGGGGACGTGAAGGCACAAGACAGGTACTGTAAATACCCCCTGTATGCGATTAAACTGCCCTCTTTGATTTAACTCTCATCAGACTTCCTGCAGGCCAAGCTGTATTTCTCAGATGCAAAGGAAAGAAATGAAGTGTCACCATATCCCTGCATTAAATAAATGAAATGAAATGCTGGCTTCAATAATATCCAGGGCTTACTTTAGGCAGAAGGCTCATTTTAATGTTTATGACTTTAGTCAAGTGCTCCATTTCATTTGCAATTACCATTTCAGTGAAAAGTGCTTCAGAAAGTCAAGCTATTTATTTATTTCAGAATCTTCTGAAAAAAATTACCTTCATAATAAAGCATTCAGACTATTGCAAAGAACTTAAAAAGTTCAAGAAAGTCAATTGAACTATTTTAAGAGTTTGGGAAAGTCAATCTTAACTTAAATCACAATATTTTGTAAGGCTGCGCTTTGGCAAGAATCTGGCAATTATATTTTTAGCGGTAACTATGAGCTAGGTTTGCTAATTCTAACTTTAGCAGTCTGCCCTTGAGCTACTTCCTGTCACAGTTTTTGTTCAGAAAAAAACACTGCTATCTAGTAGTCTGGATTTCATCGACTAGAAAAGATGGACAACACAAAATAATAAAAAAAAATAATAAAGTTTACTGCAGAAAAATACATTTTACTGCAGAACTATCAATTTTGTCGGTGTGAAATAAACAATCACTATTATGGAAAATAAAAAATTAAAGTTATAGCTTTATAGCCCACCCCACCCAAAAAAACAGCAACAACAAAAAAATTATAATATATATTTGTATTTATTTCATATGATAATATAATTTCATTTACTTTAGCCTACTTGTGAATTTCATTTGCTTTGTGTGTTTCAGAACATGTTTTTGCAGCTGAGCATTTATTATATGTAAAATTAAATAAAAATCTATATACTTTGAACAGTGCACATGCATTTTATTTCAATAAAAAACGAAATAATCTTGAATGTAGTTACATAACCTTTTCATATTTTCTAGCGGAAGTTGTCAAACTTCTATAGTGGTGAATGAGAGACTACATTAAATATGTTTTGTCACAATAGTGCTTCTACAAGAGGGAAAAAAATAGAAAGAATTTGATATGATGCTGATGACCATTAATCAATTTCTCTTGAATTGATCAAAATCTCTTGATTCACTATCAATTCAAATGAATAGGCCTACTGTACTTACTTTTCTTGGGTTAATAATAATAATAATAATAATTAATTTAATAATTAATAATTCATTACATTTATATAGCACTTTTCTAGGCACTCAAAGCGCTTTACATAGTCAGGGGGTATCTCCTCATCCACCACCAGTGTGCAGCATCCACCTGGATGATGCAACGGCAGCCATATTGTGCCAGAACGCCCACCACACACCAGCTTACTGGTGGAGAGGAGACAAGAGTGATGAAGCCAATCAGCAGATATGGGGATTGTTAGGAGGTAATGATGGTCAGAGGCCAATGGGCGAATTTAGCCAGGATGCCGAGGTCACACCTCAACTCTTTTCGAAAGTCATCCTGGGATTTTTAATGACCACAGAGAGTCAGGACCTCGGTTAAACGTCTCATCCGAAGGACGGTGCTTGTTGACAGTATAGTGACCCCATCACTACACTGGGGTGCTAGGACCCACACGGACCACAGGATGAGCACCCCCTACTGGCCTCACTAGCACCTCTTCCAGCAGCACAACCTAGTTTTCTCAGGAGGTCTCCCATCCAGGTACTGACCAGGCTCAGCCCTGCTTAGCTTCAGTGGGAAACCGGTCTTGGGCTCCAGGGTGATATGGCTGCCGGCTAAATTCCTTCAGAAAACAGCGTGTGGCGCACTTGAGCGTATTTTCAGATGCACATCTAATTTGAAGTAGCTTTTTATGGGAGCGGCAGCGCAATACTTTGATAAAAAAAAAGATAAGTCTGTGTCAAATATTGTTTCTATTTTAGTTTTAATGAAAAACCAGGGGACACCCCAAGGTCATTTTTTTGGGCCTTATGGGGGGTCCCTTGATGCTTATGGGGGGTCGCGGACCCCCCCAGCCCCCCTCAATTCGAACACTGGTTTGATGAGGGTTAGAGCTAAACTCTGCAGAAAAGTGGATCTTGCGAGCCAGATTCGAGTATCCCTGGTTTACATGATACTTCAGTCAGCCACCAGGGGGCGATGGAAACGTTTTGGCTTCACTTTTCAGGATGTGTGTGTGTCACAACTGGATTAAACCCAAGAAGAAGCCACTGTCACAAATCTTGGATGTAAACAAATAATTTACCTATGTAGTCAATCTGTATCGCCAAACTATCACTATACGCAAGTGTATCAATATTTTTTTACACCCTAAATTATCAAGGTGCCATTACTTGTTAGTACATTGCAACAATACCAATATTTCAAAAGTCCGTTCAGTAGCACTGCTAGAAGTGATGCATGTCTTACGGGGGAATCAATTATCAATAATGATCAATACAAAGTGCTTAATCAAATGCAGCAAATATGTGATAAGATCATAGAAAATCACATTAATTGAAATATAAACAAACTAGTTTATCTGGCTGAATGTTTAATGCAAATTGACTTTATTATATATAGTACACAAATATTTTTTGTTCTCCCCAATCCAAGGCTGCAACTGAACTATCTGTTTAAATAAAACTGAGAAAGGAAAATTATTTCCACACATATATTTTTCTCTTGCATATGCAACTTAGGTGTTTTCCCCTGTATTGCACTGAAAAAGAAACTGTGGGAAAATGGCTGGAGAGTGAGAGTTAATCAGAACTCAGGAATTATCTCACCACGCATTATCTGCCGGTCTCCACACAACACACACTGTATTTCTCTATTTGTGGGAACTTTTGCTGCTGTGACCTCACTGATCATTTGTTCAGAACTGATAGTAGTTACCTGCAGATGTTTCTATTTTTACCTTGATGAAGGAGGCTGTTAGAAAGTTGCAAACATTTACATTTACCTTTACATTTATTCATTTAGTTGACGCTTTTATCCAAAGTGACTTACAATTGCTACATATGTCAGGGGTCGCACGCCTATGGAGCAACTAGGGGTTAAGTGTCTTGCTCAGGGACACATTGGTGTCTCACAGTGGATTCGAACCCAGGTCTCTCACACCAAAGGCATGTGTCTTATCCACTGTGCCAACACCACCCCCCATTTTTTTTATTAAACTAACTTTAAAAACAAACTTTGGGCCATAAGGACATGGGCAAGTCTTTAGACTTTTAGGACATTCTCATAAAACTTCTAAGGCACCCAGCTTCCTATTAAGGTTGACGTGTCCTGTCAAGGTGGTCACTACATCTGGGTAATTGTGTGTGAAGGGCAAGCTAATTGAACTTTGTGATGCTGGGCTATGACAGCATTAAAACCTCAGAGTATTACACCTTAATAAGGTTCAGAGAGTTCCTGGCTGGGTCCAGTGCACTTTTAATTACATGCACCTCAGTCGGTGGTGCTACAAAACCCAGGAGGAGACACTGTTCCGTTCAGAAAACCTCAGGGCACTTGGAGGAGATGAACAAGCATCCTGATCTGAACTAGCAACTCACAGTGCATTACGCAGCTTTTCTTCAAAGTCAACTTTGCATAAATTCCTTTCAACTCAGTTGTTGTATAAGTCATTAGTGCATGGTTAAATTATTTATATACAACATATTATTTATATATATATATTACATGTTTTATCATATCATTATATATTTATTACTGTAAAAAATTTGGAAGTAAGATTTGTAAATGTTGTTGAAGGAGTATCTTATGCTCACCAAGGCTGTATTTATTTGATGAGAATGATGGTAAAACAGCAATGCTGTGAAGTATTATTACAATTTAAAATAAAATAATTTATACTTTCTATAAGAATATGAATTTCATTCTTTTTATTTGAATAAAACATACTTACAGACAAATTGTTGACTTTATTTACAAGACTATATGTACTTCATGAAAATTATATTTATATATAGTGTAATAACGTGTTTATAAAAAGTAGTTGTGTGTATATATATATATATATATATATATATATATATATATATATATACACATATGTGTGTCTGTGTGTTTAACTATATATATATATATATATATATATATATACACATACATAGTTTAATTTGAAGTTGAATTACATATTCAATTTGAAATACATTATATTATAAATTTACAGTAAGACTGTTACAGTGTCACGTTAGAAATAATGGTTGGATACTTTCTTTTTAGGCTCTTTTTTGCATTTACAGTAGTCTGAATAAGGAGATATTCATCTGTGACAGAACTTCAGGACTGCAGATGCACTTTGTGTTGACTCTTGAGCAATTCTAATCACGGCTGTTACTACTGAAAATAAAAGCAGTTCCCAACTGGAATGTGCTAACGCTGTAAAGCTGTACATTATGCATGTGTTTATTATTTGTTGAAAAGATTAAAAACACTAACATTGCTCTGTTCTTTTCGATATGCTAAAATTATATATATAATATTTTTTCGCAATACAGATGCAACCATTCCAAAATCAATGAACAAGGGACAATGTTTTTATTCATGAATCTTGTGTTCCTCCACACATACAGTACAGTACAAGAACTCTACTCTGCCAGTTATGCTCTGTCTGCTGGAGGTCTCTGTTAACACAAACATTGACAGCAAGAGCTAAATTATTCAGGACGTGAATATTTCATGATCAAACTGAGCTCTGGGGGGGCCACGGATGCCTTTGATATGTCTATTAAGTAATTCATTAATACAAATAAAAAGCTTCATTGAGTGAGTCTATCCTCTGACAGCAGATAAAGACACACTTATTGCCTTTAACATCCCAGGGGGCCCGCAGAATTAAATCAGAGACACTGAATAGAATTTATATTAATCATAACACTCCCTGAACACACACACATACACACACACAAACTAGTTTCTCATTTTCTGTAACACTTTTTTTTTTTAAGGTGTCTTTTTACACGTTACATGTACTTGCTATTATAATAACAATTAATTCTGTATAATTACATGCAAGTAACCCTAAATCAAACCCAAATCCTAACCCTAAATATATAGTAAGTACATGTACAGTAGTTAATTAGTATTACTCGGTACTTATATGTATAATTAGACTGTAACAAGGACATCTTAAAATAAAGTGTAACCATTTTTTCAAAACAAAACAAAAATATGAGTAACAAATCATAATCATACATAATCATAATAACATAATCATAATCATAATGAGACTTCACATTTTGTTACAGGTTAAGTTTCATTGATAAAAAAACAGCTAAATAATTGTACTGTTGTAAGGATATATATTTACATATTCAAATAAGAGTAGCTGTCCATTCGTGAAATTCGTGCTGAAATATAACCTATGGAATCGTATTCTGAGCGTTCAACCTAATAATCATCTTCTGTTGTGAATTAGCAATCATAGAAGTCTATAATAAAGCACTGACAAAATGGCTGAACAAAAACACAAGAAAAGATATTTTTCAAAAATATAGAGGCAAATAAAGATGTTATTTTTAATAGATGTAAAGGACACCATAGAAATAAGGCAAAACAAAACATCTGGGAGGACAAGAAATGCCCAATAAATGGCTAGTTTTCGTGCACGTCAGCAGCAAGTTATTGACAGATTTTTTGGATTTCATCCCTATTTTGCCCAGTCTTTGAAGCATATTTCCCACATTACTCCTTTTATGATTTTTTTTGTTCAATCATTCAATTTAGATGTGTATTAAAATTTTTCTTCCCTTTTTTAATTATTTAATTTATAAATTCATTTAAACAAAACACAAGTACAATATATTTTATTAATTTATTATTATACAATATAAATTATGTCACTCTGTGCTTTTTTGTACTTTGTCGATCACACCTATGATCCTGCTAATCTTGCGATAACCTACTTAGGGTACTCCACAGTCACTTCTACATAGAATTTTATACTCTGAGCATTTTTACCATATTGTATTATATCAATACATTAATATTTAAGCATAACTTAATGTGGTGCTCAATCAACAAGCTATCATTTGTTAATAATCATGTTTAACAGCAGAATTTGCTAGTGAAAAACTACATTACACATGATTCTGCAGAGAATAGCCACCGATCAGAGAACTGTCATCGTGGAATTGTTGCTCTCTATTTTACTTTTACTTATTTTTCTTTTTTGTCTGTTTTTAAATTATTATTTTTTTGCTTCTTTTTCTTTTTGTATTTCTTTAAGAAAGAAAAACCCCTTTTGGAAAAATTGCTGAAAAAAAGGGTGGCCACTGATGCACTCTATGGCACGATTTTGGAGGCGTGGCCATCTGTCAGTCTGACCAACTGGAGAAAGGGGGAGTGTTCCAGAAACCAGAAACCTGTTTCAAAACAGTCATTATTTTCATTCGGTAACACTACTGGATCAGAAATTATACACTTCATCTTTATAACCTACATTTATCTCTGCCATATTACAGTTAGAAACAAGCCCAAAGCAACAAACACATAACAGAGCACATAAACAAAAAAAAAAAAAAACCGGTATATGCATAACAACTGGATTTACAGATGTGCCAGCAGGAAATGTGGATTGCTTCAGTGGCATCAGAAAGTTTTCTTTTTTGTTTTCATTGTGGGTGTTCACCACATGATAAGAGTCCCACCGTTTGAAATAGTAACTTTTTTCCTTGTCTCGTCCCAAAACTACATAAGAGTTATGCTACAATTTTGGGAACCATACTGTATATTAACAATGCCTTTCAAAGCAGTATCATCATGTTCCCACACAATACACCATAAATAGATTTGTATTATGTAATTCTTTGAAGACCTTGGCTCTATGGCAGATGATGTGTGTTTTGTGGTTCTCCCTATGATTAATCACAGACCACCTGCTCAAATATAAATGCTCTGTGGCATCAGATGGATACCTGTCTGCTTCAATGTCTGTGGTCTGTCTTTCAGGTGAAAGACACAATACAGCTGTAAACGGAGATGCGAGACTCCCGATGGCATACGGCTCATGTTCTGTCACCAAACAGAAGACAAAAGCTTGCGGGTGAACATCTATCAGTTAGCTCCGCTCCGCTTTTGGGGGCCCTCAAAAGAGCACAAAATAATATCTTCTTTGTGCAGTATGAAGTCAGAGCATACTGCAAAATACTGGGTGTTTTCCCACCCCGTTAAAAGACTCTGAGTCATAGAGAACATCTTTGTTGGAGCTTGTGAACAAGCAAAGAAAAGTTTGAGCAGAATGAATGGTTCCCAGTGTGAGACTGTAGCCGTCTCTCCCTCATTTTGTCCAGGCCTAGCTCCCACCACACACTAAATAAAACTAAAAACACCTCTTTTCCCATATACACCACCTTTATGGCTCCACGAGGAGAGAAAGGTCAGTGAAAATGGAGAGCAGTAAATTCAATTTGCATGCAATTGCTTTGGAAAATGCCATTTTGTTGAAGTCTGAATCTCACCGGTTGCAGTGAACCAAATAACAGAAGAAAAAAATTCAATGTTCTGTGGCTTCTCATTAATGGCTGAAGTGTTTTATGTAATCCATGGCATTGCACAAAACCAGGCTGTTTTGCAACGTATAACCCCCTTTTGTTAAAAATATTATAATTACAAATCTGCACCATAATGTTGAGACCTGTTACTCACAAATCAAGAGCCATAATTTCATAATTACATGATATCTTTATCTATTCATCATCCACATATACAATTCTATGCAGGATCCTTTTAACCATAGCATAATATTAGAATTTCATCCATAATTAAGAATAAGCAGTACCAGAGAAAAGAACAAAGTAAAACCATGCTGAATAAAGCTAACAGTCTGTATTCAGGGCCGCTTTGGTACCCGAGAAGACACTGACCCATGCATTACATAATGTATGAATACTGAACTGAAAATGAATTACCAATGGCTTAAATGTCATTTATAGTGTAGCTGTCTGGATTAGACTTAAAAAAAATGGTAAAAGGTTAAAGAGATGCAAGACAGTGCCATGCAAAGCATGAAAAACCCATTGTTGAGCTTTAAAACAATTCTTGGAGACAATTACTTGATAATAAATTATACAATTTGATGTCTAACTGTCCAATTTCAGTTCAATAAAATCTGTCAAAAAACATAAACCATCCAAAATGAAACGAACAATGATATGTGACAACAAAATGATATCTGAGTCACTACCAAGATATAAAGCAACGATCGAGTCAAATATTCCTCACAGGAGCGGTTCCTCTCGATCTTATTAAATGGGTCACTCAGAGAGGAGAGGGTAAATGCATCTGTCCTGTGAACAATAATCCCTTCAATAAAGATGAGCTGGAACGTGTAAAAACCCTGTTTCTGAGGCAGTTTGTCTCAGGCAAAATCTGCTTAAAGGGATCAAAAGTATCTCAGGAGAACTCAGATGATGAAGCTGCCAAGAGCTAACAGAGACACATCATGTTCTTAACTCAGACACGTTCTGTGAGTGAATAAATCACACATTATATGGATTGTATAGCTGAGTTTTGTGAGCATACACATTGTGCAGTTGGACTGCATATAACAATGTTATTGGAACAGTTTGGGCAATCAAATTGGAGGACTGGAACTAATTATTGTGTGAAGGAGTTATGTCATGACCAAAAACATCTTTCTTGATGCAGCTGTGGTTTATTTCATTAGGCTCTTTTGATAAACTATTAGTCTACAGCCAGGAGAGAAATCTCTTTAATACAAAAACAGTGACATATAGCTTGTTTATGCTGGTTTGTGTAAGCTTTCTCAGGGCAGTGATGTAAGTGTGGGTGCTGGAGTGTGCATCCACACTGCCATCTAGTGCATCTGATTGGCTCATAATGCACAGATCTATCTATCTTAATTATAACCCACTGTTTTACTGTATTTTTCTTGTCAAGCAAAAAGTGCAAAAGCTTTTCTTAGAAGACGATTGGTCATTCCGATTTTTATGGTCAATTGTCCAATATTTGTATTCCTACTGTTGCTATTGCTTTGCTAAATGGCACCATTCATGCTTGCATTAACAGCCTGTTTCAGTTATGAGTGAGTGTAAATCTAGTTTTGTAGTAATATTTACATAAGAAAATGAACACTAAATCTTTACTCTGATAAAGATGAAACATGTGCATGACATGAGGAGATCATCTGAATAGTCTTTATGCATTCCAGTTGTGAGAAAATGCCTTCTAAGGCAGCTCATGAAGTGAGACATTTCTCCACCCTACAATTCATTGTGAATTTTCACTCTCCACCTCTCTAACAGCATTCCCAAAATGGGGATGATTTTCAAAATATTCACACTAAAACCACCTAATCACCTGACTCGGTCTGTACAAGTAATATAAAGCATACCCTAAAGGCTTTATTCTACAAATTAGAAAGTAAATATCGCCTGCAAACACCACTTAACCAGAAATCCTTTTATTTTTTTCACTCTGAAAATCATATCTCCACTGCTCTGAATATACTTGATAAAACTGATGCTATTTAATGAGTATAAAATTGCAGTGGAAGACCATTTACCACCAAATAAAAACAGTTTGGAAGACAAACTGGCACTTGGGCCATTATCATTTCATTTTCTCTGCAACGCTGCTCTCACAGTAGGTGCCTCAGGTGCTATTCCGTATCGCGGTAGAATTCAATAGCCCCATCCCGTGAGATTAACTCTGGCATAGGTTCAGGCTTGGCCACTGGGTGGAAGTGGAAATTGAGCTCTGAGCATCAGTGGGAGGTGAGGTGGAGGGGGGTTTCTCAGCACTGCCACTGAACTCTGTGGTTCAACTGAGGGGCAGCCACCTGTCACTAGGCTATCCCTTTACCTCAACCAGTCGTACACACTTCAGCTTCTTGTTCAGACTCCCCGCAGGCCCTCTGGTAAACACTCAGTGTGTTCCTTAAGACTCCCATGTGTTGTGTATACATGTCCAGCGTGTATTTTTAACAAACTGCGAGGTGATAGATTGCCTGAAATCATGCAGATGGTTAATATTTTGAATTATTCTTAATGCAATCATAATCTAATAAACATGAACTATTGATCCATGATGCATTTGTGAATTGATGTCAAAATGCATTTAATAAAGTCATTAGTTGTTACATTAAAGCTACTATAGTTTTGCTTGCCACAGGGCATGAAATACATTACAAATCTCTGACTGTTTTTATATTTGAGGTTAGTCAATTTAAAAGCGTTAAATGATTTGCCCAATCACTGCCGGCCTCACTCCTTGTTCCCACGTCCCTTGGCCTCGCCCCACTCGCCACACTTATTTTATCACTCCAAAACAACCAGAAGATTATTTATAGTTCAAGAAGTGCACTTTAAAAACACAAAAGCCTCTTTACGAGGAGGGAAAAGGAAAGAAAAAAAGGTGTTGTGCACAGAAAATGCATTAAAATGTAATTTCAAATTCCACAAAAGGCAATATAGCCTCACAAAGTCCAGATAAAAACCACTACAAAAATGACAAAAGGGCAATGAGCATGCAGATGAGACACTAGTGCTAAAATCAAGTGCAAGGTTATAATGGATGAAAAACTAAAGCAATGTTGTGTCAGATGACAGAGGCTGTGCCCACCAGCTGTGGCTGATGACCCAGAAAGAGAAACTAAAGCTGTCATTACTGCTTTCTGAATTCATTATAGCAGGAGGAAGTGACACTGCTATCCTTGATGTTCTTTTCTACCTAAGCAAAGTCTTCGTGATGGAGAGCAGATCTCAGGCTGCTCAAGAACAATATGCTTGCCAATTAGAAGAGAGGGTCTCTGTGTGCTCTGCCTCTCTGCCTGTTAATTGCAGTTTGTGGGCTTTTCAAACATGCTCTGCCAGTGAATCTGTGGGAAGACGAACTTAAATAACAAACCACTATATTGTGCTCACACAGTACTATATTTGAAGAAATGCATTATTAAAATGTTTATCACACAGCACTCAGCATGAATGAATATACATCCCTTCTGAACATATACATATATACATATATATATATATATATATATATATATATATATATATATATATATATATATATATATATATATATATATATATATATATTTTTTTTTTTTTTTTTTTTTTTTTTTTTTAATGATCACTTATACAATTCATGGAGAGATGGCAAAATCTAAATTCATTAAAACCTATTCCTAATTAAAACAGAATTATGTCATTTATATCCATAAAATATTTACATTTTGTTTAAATGAAGCATTGCAGAAGTGAGTACACCTTTGAATAAATTCAGTGCATTTCTCACTGTTCTCCTCCCTTAACAATGCCATAACCTTTTAGGTACAAAATGATTGACTTGGCCTAATGAAACTAGAGTATGGATACCCAGAAATCTATATTTTGTAAATATGGGCCTTGGAAAAGCCTTAAAGAGTTTATTATGCTTTGGCTACAGTAGGTAGCTCCGGTCTGGACAACAACCATGCTTTTCACTTATACACACAGCATCTTACTGTGTGAAATGCAACAGTCACTCTTTTCATAGCTTTTGCCGGCTCTGAGACACTTGTTTGGTATTTCTCCTGCTCTTTTCCTAGCAAAACAAAATCACTCATCACAAAATGAAAGCTAAAAGTATAAAGGGGGGATGATTTCATAATCATTATAATCCATTGTTTTTCAATTTCTGTGATTCATTTGCTATATTTTCACACTTAAAACCATAATTTGGTATTCCTCATTGTCCTCATTTGTGCAAGGAATTTAATCACCTGACAGTTCCTTCTCATGTGGTTCCATAGTCAGCATTACGCCAGTGATACTTTTAATTGTCAAGAAATTGTTATTTTAAAAGTATTATAATTATAACAGCAGTATAAACTAAAATCAGTACTAAAATGTACTGATTAAAAAATATTCACATCAAAGCATATTTTAAATATAATTATAATTATTGCAATAACACTCAAAACAATAAAGAAAACACCAGGCTGTGCCTTGTTTACAAGCAGAGGAATGTACACGTATTTTCATAAAATTACGGTTGAACCGCTGAAGTCACATGGGCTATTTTAACAATGTCCTTACTATGTTTCTGAACCTTGAACGTGGTTCCTCCATTGCTGTCTATGGAGGATCAGAAAACTCTCAGATTTCATCAAAATGATCTTAATTTGTGTTTTGAAGATGAACAAAGATCTTACGGGTTTGGAAAAACTTCCGTAATTAAATGACAGAATTGTAATTTTTGGCTGAACTGTCCCTTTAAATACAGTATTTTCCGGACTATAAGTCGCACTTCTTTTCATAGTTTGGCTGGTCCTGCGACTTATAGTCAGGTGCGACTTATTTATCAAAATGAATTTGACATGAACCAGGAGAAATGAACCAAGAGAAAACATTACCGTCTACAGCCGCCAGAGGGCGCTCTATGCTGCTCAGTGCTCCTGTAGTCTACACTGAAAACAGAGAGCGCCCTCTCGGGGCTGTAGACGGTAATGTTTTCCCTTGGTTCTTGGTTCTAAATAAATGCGACTTATAGTCCGGTCGTCATGGCGTATTTTTGGACTGATGCGACTTATACTCAGGTGCAACTTATCGGACTTATAGTACGAAAAATACGGTAAACCAGCCGGACAAATTAATTCACTAAAATGAATTAAGACTTGCTAATGAACAAAACTTCTTCGGTTATAAATACACAAATGTCTTTATATTACATTCTCAGTGGGAGTTGAAAGCACTGGACAGCAGCCACCATGTTTGGAAATACCATTTCCCATGTTGTAGATGGATCCAAGATTATCCAAGGTTATCATGTTTCATTTAAGATGGGTAAGATGGGTACAAACTTTCCCAGCATGCCTGGCTGATTCATTCAGAGGTATGCAAGTTTGCTTTTGTTAGTGTTGTGGATAGATTTCCTCTCCCAAGCTCTGGAATCCAGCAGGCTGACTGGGTGGCAACAATGTGAGGCTTTATTTGCTCCTTAAGGCAGAGCGAGAGATGCCTACACATGGCGAGCGCAAGAGTGCAATGATCCACACGCTGTGGCCTTCAGCCCAAGCAGGACAGCAATTAAACCAGACAAGACAAAACTGCAGGGTTTACAGAGACACTCAGGAAAATCTGACACTACACAAGTCACTCTTAACTGTGTCTTTCACTGTCGCTAGTTCATGTTGCTGTGCGACTGTTAGCAAATCACTTAATTACAAACTAGTAATGCAGTGGGAAGAACATATTAGTGAATTTAGATAACATGGAAGTCAGGGAACTAGTAACTTTGTAGGTTTTAATTGCTGCATTGGCATTGACTAATTACATGCATTTGCATGGTCCTCAACATTTCCCACAAACTGAAATGTGGACACATAGTCCATTTCCTGTTCATTTTTAGGGTGGAAAAGTTAGAAGAGAGGGTCCAAATAAACAGGAAGAGATTTGGGATGATGCATCAAAGTAATTAATCTTTTTCCCTCTCTCTCTCTCTGAACAAGGCTTTCAGTTTGTAACACTGCTCTGATCTGACTGTAGCAAATATAACTTATGGATGTTTTCTTCCGAATGCAAATCTGTAATGAAAATGGTGACCTGACATCTCCTGAAATGTATTTATGATAAATTGCTCTACCCTCCATCCGTGTAATTAATATTTGTGCAAGCAGCAGTTTGAACCAAAATAAGAAAAATGTAAATTGCTACAGTACTTTAATAGAACGGAATGATAAAATATGCATGAGCAGAAAGAGGCCCTTGCTTGTTAGAACTCAGTTTATCAGAAACCTATTGGTTTAGCTCACATAAATGTAATGCATTTAAACAACAGGTAGAACACTAGCAAAAAATATGACACAGATGACACAGCAACTGACATACCTTAAAAATGCATACTAGTTATAAAGCTAGATATTAGCTTCAAGCAGCATACAAAATTATGTTTAATAGCAGGATATAAGCAAGAAAAACAATGTGAATTCAGGTAAATTAGTCAACTTTTTCATATTGAGATCAATGCAAGGTTCAAAGTTATTTGTTGCTGCTAATTTAGAGTATCTAGTCAACATAGGTTTGTTAAAAATTGCGTGTTAAAACCATTGAGAACCCCCCCCTCCTGTAAATTCATCACAAATTGTTTTTTTAAATACATATTTGATAAAAATAAATGCAGCCTTGGTCAGAATAAGGTACTTCTTTTTATTATTATTTTTTTTTATTTCCAGATAGTCAATAACATTTAATGAAACTAACTAAATATATATATATATATATTTATATATGTGTTGATATAAATAAAACAAGTTGGCAGGGTAAGTAAAAACTGACACCAGAAAAAAAAAATACTTTTATTGAATCCCGTGAATGAAAAAATAGCCAAATAGCCATATCCTTACACTCACACTATTCAGATAAACACAGATATTCTGTAGGTGCTTGTTTAGAAAGAAATCTTGTGACTCAGACAAAATACAACAATGGAAGTCTGGCCTCAATGGCATCTAATGCACACAAGAGAACTCTATATTAAATGGTGTTGGCTGGCCAAGGGATACTTAAGGTTTGTGTGATGTCTCTTTTGGTCCACTATTTTGGTCATTACACAAACACATGGTCCCCCTTTGAGTCTAGACAACCCCACCCCACTGATTGGCATTATACAGCTTCCAACAAACAAAACTAGAAAAATAGTGTTGTGTTTAAACTCTCAAAGATGATTACAAGCTTCAATATCTTTGCTACTGCAATCAGCCGAAGGTGATATGTTTGACCTTGAGTAAAACACGTAAGAAAGACTGTCTTGTTCAAACTGATGCCAAACATTCTATGAAGTTAAACACTGTCTGTTTGTTTTAAATGGAGGGAAAGGTGTGTCCGACATAGCCTGAAAGACAAACAAATTAAAACCTTCTGAAAGCCTCTGGTTAAGTAGTTGTTCAAATGAAATAAGGATAGCCAGTGACTGACTTAAAAAGTTTACGACAGAAAAAGCTATGACTAGTCCTTGAAGGAATTTGTTGAGGTCGTCTCATGACCTTGTCATGTCATTTTTTTCCCACAGCAACCATCAGGGATTCATGAACATGTTTTTCAAGTGTGCTGAAGCAGACATTAGGTTTTGAGGCTGAAAGACATGAGACTCTTTCTGGTTTGGTGAATGTCTCAACATCCATCTCAGTGACTCTAATGTGCATTGTAGCTAATGAGCTTAGAGCGGCGTTAATTATTTGAGCAGGACAAAAAAGACAATTTACAATCATGCTAGTGTCTTGAATAACAGCTTTCACTGTGTTACATCCTTTAAAATGAGATAAACTGCCACCATAATGAAAACTGAACAATTGAAATGCATGATGTCCTGTGTCTCAAAGGGAAAGTGAAATTGTACGAAGCCAAACAAGATGAAACTTTTATGAGGTACCAGTATTGATAAATGGCATAAAAATGACACTTCTCTTCTTAGCTAATGACAATATGACACTTTTCTTAAAATATTACTACAAAATTTATTTATTTATTTGTTTATGTGGAAAAACAAAACAAAACAAAACATAAAACCAGTCTTAAGTCGTTGGGGTATATTTTTAGCAATAGCCAAAAAACACTATATAGTCAAAATTATCGATTTTTCTTTTATGCCAAAAATCATTAGGATATTAAGTAAAGATCATGTTCCATGAACATATTTTGTAAATTTCCTACTGTAAATATATCAAAACTTAATTGATTTTTGATTAGTAATATGGATTGCTAAGCATTCATTTGGACAACTTTAAGGTGATTTTCTAGATTTTTTTGCACCCTCAGATTCCAGATTTTCAAATAATTGTATGTCGGCCAAATATTGTCTGATCCTAATAAACCATACATCAATGGAAAGCTTATTTATTAAGCTTTCAGATGATGTATAAATCTCAATTTCAAAAAAATGTACACTTAAGACTGGTTTTGTGGTCCAGGGTCACACGTGTTCTTTGCAACACCTACAGCATTCAGCAGCTTAACCACAAGTTGGTTATATGCTAGTTTGGGGATTCAGATTCTTTTGATATAAACTCTTTGGATCATTTTGTTTTGTTTTAGGTTCTTCAAAGCTCTTTTCTAAGAATCTAGGAAATAAAAAGGTTTTCAAGTGGGACATTTACATTTATGCATTTAGCAGACTTAACGATTTACAGGGCATTCAGGCTATACATTTTTATTTTATTTTATTTTTTACCAGTAAGTGTGTTCCCTGGGAATTGAACCCACAACCTTTTGCATCGCTAATGCAATGCTCTATCACTGAGCCACAGGAACCAAGCTATAAAATCCTATTAGGTTCTAAATTACATTTTTACAGTAGCTTTCATTCATTTTTTTCCCTAAAATAGAAGCTTAAGACCCTACAAATCTATTAAATGGCACTTGATAACAGATACTCCTGAATCCACTAAAAAGTGCAATGGAAGTCACAATCAGAATAGGTTTATTTGCCATTAGAGGCTTCATCTCCTAAACTCAGTATGGAGCTTGGCCAACACTGGGTATTTGTGATGAAATGCTCTCAAAAGCACAACGTCACCTCATCTTGACTCTGGCTCAAAACATAATTAGTCATACCCATTTCAACAGGGTTGCATTATTTGAAGGCTCTCCTAGAAAAAGCTGTGTGCATTATAACGTGGCATGCCATGCAGTCAGCTCCATTGTGTCATCATTCAGTGAGGGCTCAATATGCAGGGTGAAAACAGAAGGAGAGTTTAAATCAGCACATTGAGCACAACAGAGAACCACAATATGAACAGTAAATCAATGTGAGATTACATGCTGGACTGGCTAAAAAGTTCATGCAGCGAAAAATAGATGGAAAATGTGAAAAATGCTGTTACTGCGACCATCATCACAGCAGGCCTTACTGTCAAATCTCCAAGCGATTATGCTTCACTGACACAGTACAGAAATACTTTTAAGAAATGTTTAATCAACCTTAAGGCTACATTTACATAAGTGCCGGTATGAATGCAGGACTATTAAACCCCTGACGAGAAGCTAACAACATTAACAAACCCCCTTCCTAATCTCCACCAGGTTCCTAGCATCATGGAATCATATCTCAATATTTTCAGTAGATATATCCTCAAGCTCTTCAGCAACCTTTCTCAGGCTGCCTTGCCTGAGATAAGAATAGCACATAGCCTCAAGAAATACATTTGGCACAGCAGGTCAGCCATGGAAAATTACCTTCTGTGCTTTTTAATATCGAGAAACTTTTCTTCCCTTTGGAGCTACAGTGGTAGAGAAGGAAAGAAAAGCTATTAGAAGATGGCATCAGAGTTGATTTTCCATAAATACAAGCAGGCTTTTGGCTAGTGAAGCTGTTATTCATGGTAACGGATTTTCTCATGTGTCACATAACACTAGGGTGGTCTAAATTGGATGTTCAATGCTAGTTTAAGAATGCCCTACAATATTGGCAGGAAGTTGAGGCTACTCGGCATAAACAGAAGAAAGGCTGAAACAACACTAAAGGAGTTCTTTTCACTGCAGGTCTGTGCACCTTTTAACCGCATCTTAAGGCTAGACAGAGTGCCAACAAGATACTGTACCTCCCACTTCCTTAAAAACGAATTATCCTATGAACAGTTCTAATTATAATCATCACAAACTAGTCCTGTTCTTTCTAAACAAGATTTAAGGACTGGTTCCAAGTGGTGCAACTGAAAAGCTGCACTGTAAACCATTATTCCTGAAATGCATGCATCTAACCACATGAATGTCATATCAGTGCTGACAGCGCAGCCGGTGACACAGGTGTCGGTCCCCTGCGGATATACAATAAGCTCAGTGTTACAATGGGGATGACAGTACTTTCAAGAATATATGCCACCAAAATAACTCACAGAACACAACAAACCATTGTAACCCTAAATTAGTTTGTGTATTCAGATGCAATAGGAAAATCAACTGGCTACAAACAAAATACCCCACATGAACCGCGCTGAATTAAAAACAGACGTTTTCAACATGGAGGCGATAAGCTTCCTCATCGCTAAGGGCGGTCACACCTCCACACAGTTCAGATTTTTTTCATTTTTTTCATGGGAACAGAGGATGTCAATTTTGTTTAAGATACTGACAAACATGCAATGCACTGAAGCTGTACATGATATAAAGCAACAGTTGACCCAATATTAAAATCCTGTCATCATTTACATTTACTGTGAAACGCAAAAGAAAAATGATGACAGGATTGGGCAATCTTTTGCAAGCTTACCATTCAGTGTATTAGTTTAGCATCCGGTGCATGCAGTTTCAAAATTGGAAAAAATAGTTTTTATTCACTCATTCAGTGGACTATATTAGTAATGCAGGGTTAAGTGAATTATAATATTTTCTTTGTTTTATATATATTTTTTCCTTTACAACTGTTCTTGGGTTCAGCACACTAATCTGGTCGAAGTGCTTAAAAACTCACTGATGGACGATTTAAAGTTCCCCGTTTGAAGACTTGGAAGTCATATGGGCCACTTTATTATTATTTAGTTCTTTTTAGCATTGAGAGCATGAAAGCTTCAGCCACCCATCACTATCCTCAGCTGCATAGAAGAAAGCCATATTAACATGAGGATGAATAAATGACAGAATATATATTATATTTAATATATAATATATAGCTATTGCTTTAACGCAAGTTCTCCTCTCTTTGGTTAATAGTTTCCATTGCTTTCTGTTCTTCTTTACCTCATCTCTCTTTCAAGACATCTAAAACTTACAGAGAAACATCGGACATGATGTTAATGAAAAACAGACAAACAAACACTCTAACGCAAAAAAAAGAAGTTATATATATATGTGTGTGTGTGTGTGTGTGTGTGTTGCTGTATTTTCCTTTTGCAATAGAAAACACACGATAAGGATGTATAGACTAATATAAATATAGACTATAGGCTAAAGCAACAAACACCGAAAGAGCTTTCTATTATGTACATATCTATAATGTTATATTCAGAGTAAACGTTTGAATAAATAACTGTTTATCTTCATGTTTTAGTGGAATCATAACTACTACTAACGATCTGTATACGTTTTAGTTGTTTCTATAACTTATAAAAATATGTAAAACCGTGTACTTGCCTTGATTTGCAGTGACAGTCCTTTGTATTTCGCGGATCTAGTTTCAATAGTAAACAGTAGCGTTGATGTTACGCGCAGTCCGCTGTGTGTTTGTTGCGATTGAGATGCGCACAGAAGTTTATGGAAAAATCGATCTCCAGATCTTCAGTCCTCACGTGCATTTTCATTCGCTCCGAGCAAAGCAATAAACACCGCAAATACAGTCGGCTCTGTGTTGATAGCTTCCTTACTGTAACAATCAAGTCTGAAAGACGCGCTTGACGCTACGCCTCCTATTCCACAGGCTCCGCACACAACTACTCCCCACGGACACGTGACCATCCCACGGGAATTAGCTCTCATCCGTCCCTCACCGGAGGCTGGTATCGGTTACACCGGCAGGACGCGTCCTTGAACCCGGAGCTGTCGATTCCGTTGCGTCTTTTTTAATGTCCTGTGCGCCGAATGTATTGGACAATGGAAACAAGTTAACAAGCATTGACAGACAAATCAGTCTGAGCCGACTGCATATGGATATCGACCTGGTCATGCAAACAGAGCTATATCGACTAAAAATATATTCGGCGTGAGAATTATGACCCAATACTTCAGACTTGCGTCCCCTCATGTCAAAACAAAAGCTTACGGGCTAGATCTGGTGTATGAACTCTTAAACAACAGTGCACACATTCCTTTCAAATGGTTCAGTAACCATAAGTTAAATTACAAGTTAGTCAAACCTTGTATTTCCACCTGATTAATAAAATCGTTCGCCTGGGGTAGTAACCATGGCAACAGTAGGCTGCTTTATCATTTTTTTTTCATTTTAGGATGGCACAAAACTGTCATCAAAAAATGTAAAAATAAAATAAAAAGATAGGATAGGATAGGATTGAAAATGGATCTATTTTACACATTCCACCCTAATGGGAATTTACCTGTAACTATAATTTATTATAGTAGCCTACCAATAACCAATAACCTTAGTTTGGTGGAAGCTGTGGTTTTCGTGGTACATTTTAAAGTGTGTGTGTGTGTGTGTGTTGCTGGTTTTATTGAATATGCACAACATTTTATTTTATTTTTTACATTGAAAAAACAAACAAACAAACAACAACACTGAATTAAATGTGAAATTTTAGAATGACTGTAATAGTTTTTTCTTGTTAAAAATACTCCAATTATCTTTATTTACAACTTTGATCTACTATGTATTACTACTACTACTAGATGAGGACACTATACTGATAACAAGAACCGTCCTTCGGATGAGACGTTAAACCGAGGTCCTGTCTCTCTGTGGTCATTAAAAATCCCAGGATGTCTTTTGAAAAGAGTAGAGGTGTGACCTCAGCATCCTGGCTAAATTTGCCCACTGTCATTTAATCATCATGGCCTCCTAACAATACCATTATCTGCTGACTGGCTTCATCACTCTGTCTCCTCTCCACCAATAAGCTGGGGTGTGGTGGGTGTTCTGGCCCACTATGGCTCTCGTCACATCGTCCAGGTGGATGCTGTACATTGGTGGTGGATGAGGAGATACCCGTTCACAATGCAAAGCACTTTGAGTGACTAGAAAAGAGCTTTATAAATGTAATGAATTATTATTATTATTTCTACTACTACTACTACTTATAATAATAATATGCACCCTTGTACTGATCTGACTGTTTTTATGGTTATTTATAATAATAATAATATCAGCACAAGATCAGATTTTGAGCTTTGAGGGCTGAGGAAGACAACTCAAGTCATTTTCTGGCACTTCTGGCCTCCTCCACACATGGATTTCCATGTGGAAAATCTTTAACTGGAACACATGTTTCTGCCAGAGTTCAGTGACTATTCACCATTGCATAACAAAGCAGAGAAGAAAAATATGCACATGTTAGTTTGTAATGTGAACTATTCTTGTCTGAAGTCAAACAAACAACTAAAGTGAAATAAACTACACAGGAGAGACCAAACTTCTACTCAAAAGTGGATGACGTATTTGTGGAGCCTGAGATTTGCTCCTGATACATTTTAATGTTAACAGAGCAAGAGCAAGACTTGGAACTGCAATTACCACCATTTGACTATCCCATAGAGGTTATTGCTTTGTAAAGCTCTTCATAAAATTGTTCCACTCTCTGCTAAACATGAGTGTATTCCTTCAGGTGTCTTAGTGCTCACATCATCATTTTTTATCAAACTGTTCTTAGAATTTGCACACGTTTTGTAAAAACACCCTGCAATAAAATGACATTGTGACTAAGAAGGGATTGGACAACAAACAAAATGAGATCCCTTAAGGGAGCCTGCTTCTGAGTAGAAAAATCTCAGTTCATTCACTTGCTCGGGACCCTCATGGAGAGCAGCTGTGGGGAGCGGATGGATCTTTGTGGTGCTGTCATGACTTTTAAATCTCATTTAAATGAGAGCCCATTTACAGTACTTTTCTCTTTCATTTCATTTTGTGTCTAAGCTTTGGTGGTGAACTCCTTTAAGACAAAATTAAAACTTAAACCTTTGTTTGTGCTTCCACATCGTGGGATTCAGCCTGCAATGAGTTTCAAGAGTAATCCTATGCAGTATCTCAACAAGAGCCTTGCAGTTGTAGTGAAGAAAACTCAAGACAAAGCTTGGATATTGGATGTAGCATCCTGTTCTGATTGCTTATGTTGAATTTTGAACAGGTGAGCCACAGGCCCTCGAAACACTAGAAAATCCAGTTGTTTCATGGCAACTGCATCTGCAAATGACTGCTGTGGGTGAACTGCTTACTACTGTACCTAGCATTATAATGTAGTGTAAAAACATATAATTGCCAGTTGGACTCTTACAATAAAAGCTTTTATTCCAGATGAGCCAATAGAGTGGAGTTTTCTCAGGGAACTCATTATCATTGAGCTGTTGACAGTAAAAGCCTGACAAATTTCAAGCTTCACAATCATTTCAATTGTAGACAAGGACAGAAACTTTTTAGGAGACTTTCAGGAGTCTTAGGGAGCTGTGGAGAAAAGCTAATGATTATCAGTTTTCGGACTATGCTCCCTTGAGCTGATGCCAAAGTAAATAACACATTTATCATGTGTCACGCATTGTAAACACCTTTAGAGATTGATTGCAAACCTCAGTCTGCAAGTGGATGATGGTATTGAACCAACTTTCCATTTCTTTGCTCCTCGTCATCACAAATTGACCAGCAAAGTGAATTTAGGACAAGTGAACTTCAAATATAATGTTTCATTGAAAGAAAGAAAAAAATCCCCCAAAAGCGGATAATAGTAATCTCAGATAAGACTGGGGTTGATGAAATACTCTGGTGAGTTGGCACTCCAGGCCGTGCGCCTTGTTGGTTTACCAAAGCAATCCTATAAAGCTTTCTTCCTCAATGCTCATAAGCAAATATACCACAGTCTGATCCAAGCTGAACAAAAGCTTGGATTTCAAATAGTCGAGGCTTTTTTCAACCATATCGCAATCCTAGATTGTAATTTGAACAAGCTTCTTAAGCACCTCTTAGCTGGAGGGTTGGAAAAAGATTATTACAGCTAACCTGACATAAAATCAGCTCTTTATTCATAATTGTGCTATGCAAGTTTGTGTTTTTAATGCCCTAGTCCTTCTGTTTGGAATTGGAAATTACAGAATACAGCTTTGATATTGAAAAGGAAATGATCTCTTTGACATATTTTCAGAGTGGAGTAAGATCAAATCACATAATATCTGATGAATCACACCTCTTATAGCGTGAATCATTAAAGGTTTATAAATAGTTCATGGGATAATGGGGGACTCAGGCAGGTTCTGAGAAATAATTGATGAGAGACAGTACAGTTGGGCCATGCTGCCTAATTAAGTTCTGTAACGGATAACCCTGTGCCTTATTAATGGCCCAACAACTTTTTTAGAGCACTATGCAAACTTAAGACCACTTAAACAATTAGAAACTGTGGTCACATTAGAGGACATGATGCATGCAAATGTAACTCTGGGTACTCAAAAAGGGATTTCAATTGTCTCATTGTTTCTCTACAGTTCACCTTTGCAGAGTCCAACTTCTACTTTTTCTTTTTGCTCACATTCAATTCTGGCTGGCCTTTGGAAAAAGGCAGAAAAACTGATTTCACCTGGGCTTTTGTTTTTTGATTGTAAAGCAATGAATGATATTGAAGTGCTTTCTGTCACGCTTCTCTCAATTCATCATCAAAGAGTCAGTTTCAATACAACCTCCAGAGAGCACAAGTTGATTACTGCTTTTTGAATTTTGCTAATTAAATAGTGAGAACAGCACATTTTGTATAGCTAAAGATAGCAGATCTGTAAAGCTTCCATAGAGCAGGATAGAAGTATATGGGTCATTTTTAGCACTAAGTGAATCTTTGATATATCCCTAGATGAGGCAATTTAATAGAAGGATTTATTTAAGCAAATATAACATTATTGGTCTTTCTAAATACTAATACCTAACCCTACATAATTAAGGTCTAAATCAGCCAGTTAAATGCATGAAAAATAGATAACCCATTGGAGGGTGGTAGCTTCATTCTCTTTGAACTTAGAAAGCAGGAAACAGAAGTTCAAGAACTGCTGTATTGCAACTTCCAAGGAAATGCATCCTTTTTAACTTGACCTTCAGACAAGTCCGAGGTTCAAAATACAAATGCTTAGCTCACTATCCCTAACCTTTCTCACATACAGCTGCAAAAGCTGGTTGTTTTGAACCACATTTGGGTTCTTCTCTCAGCCATGCATTTGCTAGTATTGGGAATGGCCCCCTCCAGCTATCATTAGCCATATCCATGACACTGTCAGCCTCTGCGATTCAGATGGGTGCATTTATTGGTTGCCAAGTTTGTGAGGTTCATGCAGTTATGAGCCTGCTGCTGAATTGCTTCTCACGCTGGGAAATCTGTCTTTTGAAATATGAACCATGTAAAGTGCTGGATGCGATATATATATAAATATATATGGAATGCATTTTTAATCCTGTATGATGACAATATTAGGGCTACTTGATTGTGGCAAAAATCACAATCACAGTTATTTTGGTCAATCTTGTAATCGTGACTATTTAATATGAACATAACATGAATAGTGGACCACATGACCAAAACATTATATGAGTGATTTATTTAAAGATAGCAATATATATCAAATATATTTTTCCTTTAAATCAAGTTGCTAGACATCTACATTTTAGACACCAGCGAAACTGCACAATTCTCAACACCACAGCAGAATACCTCTGCAACTCATATTAGTAAAAAAATAAAAAAAAATTTTTTTATAAAGTCCTCAAATTATTGAAAATAATTAAACTGTCAGTAATACAATAATAATAAAAAACAAAGGACAAAATCAATAGAAAAAATATATAATACTACAGACACTGAATAATCCAATTTAATGATAAAACACTGTCTTCACAGTAAGAACTCAACTTTCTTTGTTTCTTATTAAAGCTAAAATGCATCTTGTTTGGTTAATACTAAGCAGTCGACAGTATATTCACACTTTTAAAAATATGAATAAATCTAAACAACTTTAATAAATAAAACATGTCCCATTTCTCAAAAGTCACTTCACATGATTTTACTGATTTGCACATGAAATTGGGTTTTTATGGAGGAACAAAAGTGCACCTCTGGAAAGGGGGCGGAATGGGTGTAATAATTGTATTTTCTCAATAATTGTATTTTCATAAAAGGTCGAAACTATTTTGATTAATTGCACAGTACTAGAAAATTTGACACCAAAGGCATTGGTTTAGTACATATACGTAAGAGGATAGTGAACATGGACAACATTCAGTCTGACTTGACAGCATAACTAAGCAGCTGCTGCCGGTCTTGGCCAGGAGGCAGAATAAAAATCGCTGGAAGTTCACTGATTATCTGGCCAGGTCTAGTGTCACATTTTAGAAATCCAACTGGGCTGTGTTCTAATGGCATGCAGTCCTGCAAATACAGTGACAGAATCAGAAAAGGGGTCTACTGTCAGGAAGGTAGCAGATTTGGGCATAGTTAAGGCAGACAGATGGTGACTGGTCATTTAGACTGATTGGCTGCTGGCTTTCAAGGTCACCTTTTGAGTGGCTGGAAATTTCTCTTGCTGCATCTGACCTGACAAAAAAATGTTTTAGAGAATTGAGCACTATTTCTATTGTCTAGAGTTGGGCTCTTTTGATGGGGGCCAGTAAAATGGAGTAAAAGTTCATGGAATTTGTGCAGTAAAATAATGCAAAACTTCTATAATAATTGGTTAACTCTAAGTTGCTGTAACTTACCATATGGTGAAAAAACAGATTTACATTATATGTAAGTTGACTGTAAAATGCTGTCTAAAATGTAACCTAAATTATGGATTTTGGAAGTAAAAAAAAAAAAGAAAAAAAGAAAATGAATTAGCCTCTGATAATACATAGCACATAAGAGCATTTCGTAATATAGTTTAGTTGGATTAAGACATTATATATTTTTTTAATTTTTTTTAATCGGTAAATAAAACTATGGAGCATCGAACATGGCATGCATGAAAATAAAATTGTAGGCTAAATCATGTGCATGATTTACTATTTCGTTCTGTCGATTTATAAATTGTGCACATGATTTATTAATTTGTTTCCTCGATTTGCTGAATCATACACATGATTTATAAATCAAGAGAACAAATTAGCATATTGTGCACACAATTTAGCAAATCGAGGGAACGAATTAGCAAATTGAGTAAAAATCAAGTTCATTCATTCATTCATTCATTGTTTATTTAACATAAATCATTATTGTGTCACCTGACAGTTGCCTACACAAACAGAACTGTTGCGTTTAATGATCAATGATGGTCATTTATTTAATCTCTGGTGGTCATCGTAACATATTCCAGTGTCCCAGCACCATATGTTCTGGTATGAAGCTCATCATGTCCAATAGTTACCTGTAGAACTCAAACTTACAGGCACAAACCGTCTAGAAACTTTAAAACCAATCTCATCTTTCATAAATAAATTGAAGCTCAGTCACTGAATAAATGAAGGGAAGAATTGGCCTGCCAGCAGTTATGAGCAGAGCAGATGTCTACAGTATAAGTGGAAACCATACTTCATTGGCTCATGAATAATCACTGGCAGTAACTGTGGTGTTTTGACAAACCAGTGCTGTTAAATCTATCTAGTATAAAGTCTAGAACTGATTCTGAGCTGTAGCTTGAGTGTGGCAGTGACAGACGAACAATGTGGCACACAAAGGATGATGGTAGGGCAATAAATGTACAGTATTTCTCATAGATTATGACACATCTGTGAATAGGAAGCAACGGAATGTCAGACGACTTTTTTGGTTTAAAACAGGGAGCAATTATATGATGCCATCTTTCTGATGAAAGAAATTGACAGTGTCTTTGTAGTGGAGTCTTGATGAACTTTTGGAGTTCTTAGATATTATTTGAGCTTGATATGAAAGCCTCTACAAATCGTTTGCAGTCTAGAGATGAAAAGAAAGCTGAAAATTGGCTTTCCTGAGTCATAACACTGAACAAAAGCCACATTTATACCGTGAAATGATATTGCACAGACTATATAAAGCTTGCATTTACACAGGAAACAGTGCACAATTATGTATATTTGGCCTTGCTTCTTTCATCCATCCATTTATGGGCTTAAGTTTGGTTGTTTTTTGCCTCATGAGAAGCTTAACAGTGCAGACACTGGGAGAGTTTAAGGGGCACCATGAAGACAATTTTTTTTTTTTAGCATTAAACAGATTATTAGGAATGCACAAAATATCTGTACTGCATCAGTTACAAGTATAATGCAAACTTTTGAATGGCAGTGTGTATGTAGGCTATAAAAATAAAGAAAGAAAGAAAGAAAGAAAGAAAGAAAGAAACCTTCCAACAAATATATTTTCAAACAAGGCTATTGTTTTCAGTGTTTTTGCAATGTTTGGATTTATATGGATAAATATGGATTTATATAAAAACAGCTTTTTGGATTTTTTTGTATAATAGCTTGCATTCACACATCTTGTGTAGTACAATTGTCCGTTTTAATATTTTAAGAAGCACTAAATGCAAGCAATACTTCACAAAACTGTCATATTTGTCATGCTTTTAACAATCCGCAAATTTGAGCTAGCAGTGTGCAAACAATCTTTTCATTTCTATGCAAATAATCTTCCTCCAAACGACAAGCATCTGCACAGACATAGTATGCAGAATGTCAGTCACTAAAAAATAAGATGCTAAGCCAAAGCAAAAGAGAATGATTCTAATGAATTTTATTTACAACACTGGGAGTGTAACCAAATTAGGTCACAGTAAGTTCACACAGCCTTAATTTGACATTGTTTTTGGGACACCTTTGCCCTGTATATGCTCATTCACACATACCAGAGGATTGTAGTCATAACTATATTTGTCTTGAGTTAGCAGCACCATTAGCAGTTTCACCATTGACCTATTTGAAGCGTCCTCTCATAATGTGACAGAAGAGCACATGCAGCAGTAGCTGTGACCCTCTTCAAACTCTCGTCTCGTGTCTAGAATGTCACCAATGCTAATAAAGGAGCAGATCCTCAGCAGGGAGCTAAGAAGATTGTCTTGAACTGACCTCAGTATAAGTCAGATCGGTGCCAACACACCACACAGACTCAGCTCCAGTTAGCTCTCAGAGGAGACGCACATCCCTCTGGCCTCAGTGAGGGGCTCTGTGTTTCACCTTACTCTTTGCATGTTACATGGATTTGTCCCTAATGGAAAGTCTGCACCGTTCGTGTGGGTCACAGCTAGATATACTGTATGTATAGTAGAACTAAGATAACTAAAATAAAATAATACTTCTGACCTCTATTGCTTTGCTATTTTCTTTTTGTATGTTTTCCACAACACATCATATCATATATCACATCACATCACATATCATATATCACATCACATCACATCACATCATATCATATATCACATCACATCACATCACATCACATCACATCATATATCACATCACATCACATACATTATTTTTTGCCAATACTAAACCATTTATACTGACCCCTACAGCTCTGCTCTTTTTTTATCGTTTCCAATCTATCAACACTCATGAGAGCCATGAAAATTATGAATACCCACATTTCCAAACAAACTTACACACATAGTTTCCACACATAGTTAAGTAAAAAAAAAGAAAAGTAGTAAATAAACAGCACAGGCATTGTGCTGGTAGTGTTAGTTTTGCTATTATTAGCAACTGACTCTAAATGCAAAAATCAAAAATCAATAGCTCAGCCCAAAAAGAATTACATCTAAGACTTTATCCTCTTCAGCGAGACAAGAGAATTGCAGGATACTCCCTAACAGTCCAGACCCCTGGGTGCTCTCTAGTTAATATGCAGCTCAAAAAGGAAACTCAAATGATTTCTGTAGGAAAACCTCTAAACATTATTGATAAATTTAGTGAATGTACCAATGTACTGACTACACATTACAGTGACAAACTGACAGCAAAGCTAATAATATTGCTCTATAGTAGCACATGTTTATGTCTCTGTGTTATTTTTTGTTTGAATACTATACTCTGGTTGAGAATAGCATCAGTTTTTGTTGAAACTGAAACCAGTAATTTAGGAAAAAGAAAGTAAACATATAGTGCTCTGGGCTGGAGAAGATGGCCTGGAACCCAATGAGGTGGAAATGAAGGAACAAAAATAGGACAACAGTTCCTCATAGGTTTGAAAAAAAAAAGTTTGACAACAGTAGCAGCCATTGTTAAACTGAAAACCCACAATGCATATGTGTAACATTCATTAATAAGCAGATTTGAAAATATAAAACACTATTCAGATATTAAAAACATCAAATGCAATAATGAGAACTTTGTTTCATTGTTTTATGTCACCATTTAATTACGATCAACATTTTGATCATTTGTTCACTTGAAAAAAAAAAACAATTTGTGCTACATAATATAATCAGATTGCAAAATAGTTTTTTTTTTTTTTTTTTTTACAAATTCTTGATTTTAAATGATAATTTATCTCTCCGTTTTATTTATCTATTTATTAGCTGCACTAGAGATGCCATTTTGTCCACATACTTTATTCAAATTTGGATTGAACTATAATCTCCCTGAACAGGGAATTTTATATTAGAAAAATTATTTGCAATGCATATATAAAGTGAATGATTTCCACATATTGCAATTTAATGTAGGTTTTATTTTCAAACTGTGCAACCCTGCAATGTGCTTCCACTTTGAGAAAGAGTCTTTAGACAGCGGTCATTCTTCCCTTGACATCCACAGACAAAGGCTCAACAATAAAAGAGGTTGCATTCTTCCATTCATCCTGTTTCAAATAATGTAACCTCAAAATGCAATTAAAATTCAGTCATATAATAAGGTATTCCAGTATAAACAAAGCAGTCTTGAGAATTCAGAGTCCTCTCTGCTTGCATAACCACTTTTTGCCATTTAATATAGGACATCATTTAAACAATGAGAACCTAGGTAATGAAGAACATAAATATAAATATCCAGTTCCCAACCATCATGTGTTTAGACACATTCTTCACTATCTCTGAATTTCCTTTAAGAAAACATTGGATTTTAAAGTTGGTAACAGCGCTTTACTGATTTCTTACACAGGAATGCTGAGCCTATTTCTTGCAGTGAAAGGAAAACACAAAAACCTTTCTGTGATGCAGGGAGTCTTGGAACAGATGGAGATGTAGAGGTTTGTACAAATCAAACCGCAGCTCTAATTTGACCACGTGTACCGTACAGTAACAAGAGCAGCATGTTACGCTGCTTCCCACCATCAGAGTAATGATAGCTGGATTTATAATGAGGCCTATGGGGAGATTGATTGAAGATGACTTCTATTCTGAGCAGAAGAAAAAAGTGAACACTTCAAAGTGTGCTGCTGCCAGAAGAATTCATCATGAACCTTGAGCTGAGCACAAAACCCAAGAAGTGTGTGGAACAAAGGGACCTCAGCACACCAGCTTAGATCTGGTTTACAAGTAGCAGAGGAGAGAAATTGTTGAGTGCCTATGGCCACACACACACACACACACACACACACACACACACACACACACACACACACACACACACACACACACACACACACACACACACACACACACACAAACACACACACATATATCATACCTTAAAATTAAGCACTGGAACCTCCTTAATCCACAACACTGTTATATTAGATTCAAAATTGTCTTTAAATTGACTTTAGGTCTCTAAAAGAACCAAACATGAATGTTGTCCAAAACTACATTGTACCCTATTGACTTTCACTGTAGGGAGGGGGAAAAAGACTGCAAAAAGAGATTTTTCCAAGGAGCTCGTTTTACAGTTTTTTTTCAATTGTTTACACGCAATTTTGAAAACGGAGTTCTTTTTGTCAAAATATAATCACAATTATCCAAACACTACAATCAGTTAGCAAAATTCCTAGAGTGTTTGCAAAATGACACACTTCAGTCAAAACATAAACACATATTTGTGAAAATGCTATTTGTTTTCATTTAACCAACACAGTCATCATTGATCATACACTATTGCAGCCAGTTTCACACTGCTGTGATAAATAAACACATTTGTAAAAAAAAAAAAAAAAAATTTGGCCAGACATTCTTACTGTATGTAAGAGATAATTTAGGTGACAAAAAAATAGTGAGAAACTCACAACATTATTCATGATTTGTTTTGAGATATAAGGAGAATGTAGACAAATACTGTAGGCCTACTATAACCTTACCAAGCACTGCACAACACTTGATGCTGCAGACTGAATATTTCAAGTATTTTTTTCAATACTTACAGTATTTCTTACCATAATCAGTTACAGTAATCAACCAACAATTATATCAATTACTGTAAACAAATAAAATCTATAGACAAATAAAAATTACTGCATGAATTACAGTACATACACTTTGACTCTGAAGAAAAGTAAAGTAAAAGTAAACAGATATGAAAGAAAACTACTGTAAAAGCAACAAGAATACTGTAACTATCCGTCTCTCCGTCTGGCTGGATCAGGCCATAAGATTTCATCCACATCACAGGCTATGTCTTCATTGGCAAGGCCCCGTTGGAAGAATCGCCTTGTGTGACGAATCCACCCCTGCACTGAAGCTGCTTCAAGAAGATCACATGCCTGTTCCATGGCCTGAATGAGGGGCAAACAGGCATAAGGCCGCAGGTCATATACCTTCCACCACCACGCTGAAAAAAATTATTCTATAGGATTCAGGAAGGGGGAGTATGGGGGAAGGTATAAAACTTCAAAATCAGGGTGATCATGGAACCAGTTCTGGACCAGAGCAAACCAGTCCCAAACGACAATGTACCGCATCTGGTCCACTTGGTGTAATGCTGTGACAATCTCATGCAATCGGTCAAGAAATGAAAGTATCAGATTTGCATTATAGGGTCCCAGATTTGCATGGTGGTGGAGGACCCCATTTTGTGTGATAGCAGCGCAAAGGGTGATGTTACCCCCTCGCTGCCCTGGCACATTGGTGATTGCCCTGTGCCCAATTACATTTCTCCCTCTTCTTCTTGTTTTTGCAAGGTTAAATCCAGCCTCATCCACATATATAAATTCATGTTGAATTTCAGCAGCATCCATTTGCAAGACTCTCTGAAACACATTAAAGAAAATAGGATGCTATTCAATATCTATAGCACAGTATTTTTGTGACAGAACATTATGAGCACACCATAGTCAGATGAACAATGCATACCTCCACATACTCATTGCGCAGATGTTTCACTCTCTCTGAATTTCTGTCAAATGGTACCCGATACAGTTGCTTCATGTATATTTGATTTTTCTTTAGGATTCGACCTAATGTTGACGGAGAGACTCGTTGGATGTTATTGAAAATATTGTCATCATTGATGATACTGGCTAGGATTTCTCGTAGCCGGATACAATTATTGGCCAAAACCATGTTCACAATGGCGGCCTCTTGTGCACGACTAAACATAGGGCCCCTTCCACCTTGGTGTCCTCGACCCTCAATCCTTTTTAAAAAAAAAAAAAATATATAAAAAATATATATATACACACATATACACACACACACACACACACACACACACATATATATATATATATATATATATATATATATATATATATATATATATATGTATATATATATATGCAGCCTTCTGTCAAATGTCACAGTAAACAAGCTTCAGTTTCAATGTATACTGTGTGGTTAGCTTACCTGTTTTCTCGATGAAATGTCCGAATTACTGACGCAACAGTATTTCTGCTGAGATTTGGTTGAACTCTTTGTCCAGCTTCCATCAGTGTCAGTCCATGGTTGATAACATGGTCAATAAGTGTTGCACGGATTTCTCGAGTCAAATTTGGTCCTCGTCTTCTTTGTTCTGGTTCTATCACCTCTTCAAGTCCTTCTCAACCTCTTCCTATACCTAGGTGTCTTCCTCTACCTCCTTCTCCTCTTCCTCTACCTCCTTCTCTTCCTCTTCCTTCTCCTCTACCTATGCCTCTTCCTCTACCTCCTTCTCTTCCTCTACCTCCTTCTCCTCTTCCTCTACCTCTACCTTCTCCTCTACCTATGCCTCTTCCTCTACCTCCTTCTCCTCTACCTATGCCTCTTCCTCTACCTCCTTCTCCTCTTCCTCTACATCTACCTTCTCCTCTACCTATGCCTCTTCCTCTACCTCCTTATCCTCTACCTATGCCTCTTCCTCTACCTCCTTCTCCTCTTCCTCTACCTCTACCTTCTCCTCTACCTATGCCTCTTCCTCTACCTCCTTCTCCTCTTCCTCTATCTCTACCTTCTCCTCTACCTCCTTCTCCTCTACCTATGCCTCTTCCTCTACCTCCTTCTCCTCTTCCTCTACCTCTACCTTCTCCTCTACCTATGCCTCTTCCTCTACCTCCTTCTCCTCTACCTATGCCTCTTCCTCTACCTCCTTCTCCTCTTCCTCTATCTCTACCTTCTCCTCTACCTCCTTCTCCTCTACCTATGCCTCTTCCTCTACCTCCTTCTCCTCTTCCTCTACCTCTACCTTCTCCTCTACCTATGCCTCTTCCTCAACCTCCTTCTCCTATTCCTCTACCTATGCCTCTTCCTCTACCTCCTTCTCCTCTTCCTCTACCTCTACCTTCTCCTCTACCTATGCCTCTTCCTCTACCTCCTTCTCCTCTTCCTCTACCTCTACCTTCTCCTCTACCTATGCCTCTTCCTCTACCTCCTTCTCCTCTACCTATGCCTCTTCCTCTACCTCCTTCTCCTCTTCCTTTACCTCTACCTTCTCCTCTACCTATGCCTCTACCTCCTTCTCCTCTTCCTCTACCTCTACCTTCTCCTCTACCTATGCCTCTACCTCCTTCTCCTCTACCTATGCCTCTTCCTCTACCTCCTTCTCCTTCTCCTCTTCCTCTACCTCTACCTTCTCCTCTACCTATGCCCCTTCCTCTACCTCCTTCTCCTCTACCTATGCCTCTTCCTCTACCTCCTTCTCCTCTTCCTCTACCTCTACCTTCTCCTCTACCTATGCCTCTTCCTCTACCTCCTTCTCCTATTCCTCTACCTATGCCTCTTCCTCTACCTCCTTCTCTTCCTCTACCTCCTTCTCCTCTTCCTCTACCTTCTTCTCCTCTACCAATGCCTCTTCCTCTACCACATTCTCCTCTTCCTCTACCTCCTTCTCCTCTTCCTCTACCTTCTTCTCCTCTACCTATGCCTCTTCCTCTACCTCCTTATCTTCATCTACCTCTACCTATGCCTCTTCCTCTACCTTCTTCTCCTCTACCTATGCCTCTTCCTCTACCTTCTTCTCCTCTACCTATGCCTCTTCCTCTACCTCCTTCTCCTCTACCTCCTTCTCCTATTCCTCTACCTATGCCTCTTCCTCTACCTCCTTCTCCTCTTCCTCTACCTCTACCTTCTCCTCTACCTATGCCCCTTCCTCTACCTCCTTCTCCTCTACCTATGCCTCTTCCTCTACCTCCTTCTCCTCTTCCTCTACCTCTACCTTCTCCTCTACCTATGCCTCTTCCTCTACCTCCTTCTCCTATTCCTCTACCTATGCCTCTTCCTCTACCTCCTTCTCTTCCTCTACCTCCTTCTCCTCTTCCTCTACCTTCTTCTCCTCTACCAATGCCTCTTCCTCTACCACATTCTCCTCTTCCTCTACCTCCTTCTCCTCTTCCTCTACCTTCTTCTCCTCTACCTATGCCTCTTCCTCTACCTCCTTATCTTCATCTACCTCTACCTATGCCTCTTCCTCTACCTTCTTCTCCTCTACCTATGCCTCTTCCTCTACCTCCTTCTCCTCTTCCTCTACCTTCTTCTCCTCTACCTATGCCTCTTCCTCTACCTCCTTCTCCTCTACCTCCTTCTCCTATTCCTCTACCTATGCCTCTTCCTCTACCTCCTTCTCCTCTTCCTCTACCTCCTTCTCCTATTCCTCTACCTATGCCTCTTCCTCTGCCTCCTTCTCCTCTTCCTCTACCTCCTTCTCCTCTACCAATGCCTCTTCCTCTACCTCATTCCCCTCTTCCTCTACCTTCTTCTCCTCTACCTATGCCTCTTCCTCTACCTCCTTCTCCTCTACCTCTACCTTCTTCTCCTCTACCTATGCCTCTTCCTCTACCTCCTTCTCCTCTACCTCTACCTTCTTCTCCTCTACCTATGCCTCTTCCTCTACCTCCTTCTCCTCTACCTTCTTCTCCTCTACCTATGCCTCTTCCTCTACCTCATTCTCCTCTTCCTCTACCTTCTTCTCCTCTACCAATGCCTCTTCCTCTACCTCATTCTCCTCTTCCTCTACCTTCTTCTCCTCTACCTATGCCTCTTCCTGTACCTCATTCTCCTCTTTCTCTGCCGTCTTCTCCTCTACCTATGCCTCTTCCTCTACCTCCTTCTTCTCTACCTCTACCGCCTTCATCTCCTCTTTGAGCTCCCCCTCTCATTCTCACTCTTCTTCTTCTTCTAACTCCTTCCATTTTTGTTGAAGACAGGTGAACTCACCTGCTGCCTTTTATAGCACATGTGTGCTTCCACACCTGGTAGATGTGTTTATCCAGTTCGTTCATTAGTGTGGACATTGGCAATCCGGTGCTTTGTAATTACAAGGAAGTAATGTCATAATCCTTATCTGTGTCTAAGGTGTGAAAATGTGTGTAGAGTTTTACAAATCACTGTGTGTAATGTTTTGCAAAAAGGGTGAAGCAGACATTGTGTGTAATGTTGTGCAAATCTGTGGAGGTGTTTTGCTCATTGGAGTAAAATTTTGCTAATTGTGTGGAAATTTTAATTTTAGTGTGTAAACAATCGTAAAAAACTGTATAAGAAAACATTATTTCAGTCTTTCTACTTAAACATTTCATAATCTTACACCAATTTTTTTTTTTTGTATCTTGTTTTTGTATATTCCCATTTTAGTGAACTGTCCCTTTAACTCTGCGTGTTGTGTGATGACAGACTGATGTTGAGAACCATCAATAAAGGGCCTTAAACCTGTCCAAGAATAAATAGAGTCTGACGGCTCAGATCACAGTGACGCTCAGATCTGACAGGAACTTTGACCTTGGTCAGACACTTGACAGCAGCTTGACTTTGAGAGGACACAACAGGTTTCCCCTGGAGGATATCCGCTGACTGAGCTAAAATTGCTCCTCTGTCTTGCTTTTAAGGACTGACTCGAACTCTGAGCTTCAGGTGCTAAAGCCTGGACAATCCTCAAGCAGTGTTCACCAGGCCTGAAAACAAGCTGCGGGCAATAGCGAATTCATATACTATGCTCTAATTAGAGCATATGGTCTATGAAAGCCATTAGAAAATCTGGATGATGGCATCTGATACTGAGTTTGCATGAATGTTAACCGTGCGAAGCCTACTGTGTCATATTTGATAGCCAACACACATTTCTAAGGTCTCTAAATTAACAATTGGATAAAACTTTCCTGAGAAACCTGCTGTACACACCCTACTATGCTTTCTGTCGTCTGATTGATAATTCACATTTTTAGCAAGTAAAAGGCCTTTTAGTATAATTGTAAAAATGTTCACCTTCAGGTTTTGGTTCACATGACCTTCTGCTGTGAAACCTTTAGTGACTTTTATAAAGTAAACATAAGAATACATTTTATATTGCAAGTAATTTTTCATGATGTACACTTACAGGATCGATGCAACCCAGGTTTACTTGATTACCCATACTGAATTAAAAATGAAATAAGTTAAATATCAAATATGTTACATCAGGCTTTTAACAAAACATCATGTATTTCATTGCATTATATATTTTGCACCTCAGAATAAAAAACTAAGTTAGGTAAATCATCTTACAAAATACATATTATTGGCAGCTATAGTGTGATGATAATATTTATACGCATTTTATTTAAGTAGTCTGCTATGCTGTTAAAGGGCTCATTGATTTACATTGACAGAAGTCAGAATTTCATCTTATGTTCTGACCATATATCAAAAGACTGCAGCAAATTTAATATTTGTTGTACACTTTGGGGTTCCATTAAAAAAAAAAAAAAAAAAAAAATTATATATATATATAAAAAAGTATATATATATATACTGTATATGGTAGAGTGGTTGCTATACTCTGATTTACTGACAAAAGAATTTTGCACATGCACAATCGGATGGAATAGAAGATTCATTATTTTTGAGTATCATCTGTTATTTCTTATCTATCTTTTTAAGTCGCAATGTAATGAAGGTAGCGACAGATATTTTCTTTCATATTGTGATGTACACCAAACAGATTTTTTGAAAAATTAAAAAAATTTAAGGAGGGCAATTGGTTCTGTCCATCAGTTGTTGACTGGAAAAGAGGAAGATCTGCACGCTAGCTTGAGAATATGTTAGTTATGTTGCTTATGACTGAGTTACATGACACTTCATATAACAAATCATTAATGACACGTAAAAGTGAAATTCAGAGTAAAATAACCTGAGCAATATAAAAGTGATATCACATAATAAGTTATTTTAAAGAACTTGATATGAAAGATGGGATGAAGCCCCATAAATGTATCAGGATTGAAAGTGTAATGACTGGGATATTATAAAGCCATTTAATATCGAACAGTTTTAAGCACAAATGTTCCAGTAAGCACAGATATGTTGGCAGAGTGTCAATGAAAACGCAAATCATTTGGAAATCACTATATTCTATTTTAATAAAACATATTCTGAGGTAAAATTTATTTAAAAGAGTGTATGTATTCACATACATTCTGAATTACAATGTCATAAAAACAGCTAAATGTTCATCTAGCATCTATCTGATAGTGATTTAAAATGACATATTTAAAGACGGGCGTAGATTAGCGGGGGACGTGCCCCCCATGTGCACACACACACACTTTTATCATCACGGAAATTCGTCCCCCGCACTTTTTCGGGTCAAGTGTGTTCGCATAGAGGTTTTCAAGAGCTGGTGTGAATAAATATAGATTTAAACTCAAAGAGACAGAACAGTCTGCGCATGACCTGATATTTGATTCGGACCCAGAAGACAAGATGAACATCACGGAGCGCTAAACTTTCCTGCAGTGTGTGTTCCATTCATCCTCGAAACCAGAGGGCGCTCTCGCGCAGAAATTCATACCAGGAAACTCCTAATATGGACAAAAGCGTCCAGCTATGCTGTGTAAAAACAGTTGTTTGTTGGATCCTTCTATTCATCAAAGAATACTGAAAAAAATGTACTCATATCTTTTAAATAATGATAATCAGCAAATCAGCATATTAGAATGATTTCTGAAGGATGAGACACTGAAGACTGGAGTAATGATGCTGAAAATACAGCTTGGATCACAGGAATAAATTACATTTTAAAATATATTCAAATAGAAAACAGTTATTTTAAATAGTAAAAATATTTCACAATATTACTGCTTTTGCTGTATTCTGGATCAAATAAATGCAGGCTTGGTGAGCAGAAGAGACTTTTTTAAAAACATAAAAAATCTTACTGTTCTAAAACTTTTGACCGGTAGGCTATAGATTACAGAAATGTTATATTGTAATGTTTTATAATATATTGTAATGGTTTATACACACACACACACACACACACACACACACACACACACACACACACACACACACATATATATATATATATATATATATATATATATATATATATATATATATATATATATATATATATATATATATATAATTTCTGTCCCCCTCACTTCTGAAAAGATGGCTACGCCCCTGTTTAAAGATGAAAACCGATTAGATGTCTTGGTGATGAGGTATCATAACGAAGGTTCAAACATTTTTACAATGGCATAAAGACTGGTGATATGTCTGTATGGATGGACTATATAATTCTGCAAATTTAACAGATGCTTTATGTCTCTAAGGACTCAATCCACATTTGCTACCAAGATTTGATGGATAATTAATCACTTGCTTCCAGCCTGAGGCGGATCCATCAGTGCATGGGAGTACTGTGGTGTTTCTTTGTTAGTAGGTATTTTTGATTTCCCTGAGCAGGCTCATATCTATTTAGCCTTAAAAATCTATGCATTGAAATATAGCACACCGAAAACTAACCTTGAATCGCAATTCTTCCTCTGTCAGCTGGAAAACATTTGTGGATGACATGCTGAATTTGGCCAGGCTCACGTCCTCTTGAATTAATATCAAGGGAGAGAGCGACATCTAGCGTTTGACAGAAGCAATGTGTTTCTACACTACATTATGATTCACTGCAAACCCTCTTCAAACTGAAATTGTTTGCTTTTCTGTCATTTGTTCATAAACTGAAATCTTAGTGTTCAGTTATAATCATGGAAATTGGTACTTTTGGCACTTTAAATAAGTATACCACAAAAGAGATATAAAAATCTGGCTTGATACCACTTCTGGTTCATTCCTTGCAGTGAAGTCTTCTTTCTCTATTTTTAAATGTACTATTTAAAAAAAGCATGTCATTGCTGCAAGATATAAATGTGCAACTCTGAGAAAGAGAGAAAGTGAAAAAAAAAAGTCTGAATTCCAAGATTTAAACTCGTTATTGAGATATAAACTTGCAGTTCTAAGAAGAAAAGTTGTATTGCAAGTTACTTAAAGTAAGTACTTTATAACTTTAAGTTTACTTTTTATCTAACAATTTGGAAAATTTTCTGCACAATTGTGAGTTTATCTTTAAAATTAAAGATAAGATTTTTCTTCTCAGAATTTACATTTTTAGTTTTATCCAAAGATTTTTTTTTTTTGTGAGAGAAAAAGTCGCAATTACCTTATTATTAATATTATTATTATTATCTGGTAATTTCCAACAATTCTGACTTTTTCCCGCATAATTTAGCTTTTCTTTTCTTTTCTCAGAATTTTGATTTCAATAGCTTAGAATTGAAAGAGGAAAAAGTCAGAATGGTGATATAAATTGCATCTTAAGTGTACTGCATTATTTTTTTCTATAGCAGGAAGCTGAAAGGACATTAAATTTATTTATTAAACAGAGGCTTTATTTGGCAACACACATAGATGAAATGCACCTTGTGATTGATTGCATCTCATCTGGAGCTGGCTTACAGCAATACCTATTTTTATTTATTTATTTATTTAATCTAAAACTCAGTGTCAAACACTTGTGGCAAATCTCAACAGAAAAAAACAAAAAACATAATTCAGCAAACCTTGACCCTAGAATCAAGATACTGCAGTAGAGCTATCCATCACACGGTGCCCTACCAGCATGGACTCATTTATCTAAGTAGATAGTGTTACACTCAGCCTCACAGATTCTAACACTAATTAGAGGAGCCATTACCAGAGTTAAACTCCTGTTGTGCCTCCACCAAGCACATCTGTCATCATAATGGAACAAAGCAAATATGTTTGACTTTTTTCTCAGAAATCAGAAGATTCAAAGCTGCTATTAAACATAACAATTACCTAGCTTTACGGTTAAAATACAGCCTTATTTTGGTATACCTATGAAATTATGCTGCGTAAATTATATATATATTTATACGCTTTATAAATACGCTTTATTATTTTTTAACACCTCTACAAACAAGTTTTACTTAATGTATAATAATACAAATTATATTATATTATATTATATTATATTATATTATATTATATTATATTATATTATATTATATTATATTATATTATATTATATTATATTATATTATATTATATTATATTATATTATTATAAAATTATATAATTACAATGATTTATTATTTGGCCAAGGAATGCTGTGCTAAGCATTTGGCTCTGTTGTAAGAGCTCTGAACTATGAACAGGGAGATCTGAAATCAAACATTTTAGGGACTTTGACTGCTTGTGATGAGTACATTTTGTACCAGGCAGCCTCGCCATCTCTGTCCCGACTCTTTCTGTCCATGTCCCAACTCATAAACACACAAAACTATTATTTAAAATGACAAATTATCCCTAAATAAACTATCACCCTAAAAGGTGGCAGCAAAACTTCAGTTTGCACAGCAAAGCTTCTGGCTTTAAGCCTGCAGAAAAAGAATGAAGTAGTTTTGATTATTAATTCATACATTTTTAATGTATTAAAGGACTGCTACTGAGATTTAAGCAATATTAGGTAAGTGGTAGTGCTATTTTATGAATATGAGCATTCATTATATATTCAATTATTAATCATGAACCTACCTGAAAATAAAAACAAAACAAACAAACAAACAAACAAACAGCAAAAATCATTTTTGCCAATAGCATATCATAAAGCAAACATTTAAATTATCTAATAAATGTCAAGCAACTGCTTTTCAAGGAAATGTATCTTGTTTTAAGTATATTTACACACACACACACACACACACACACACACACACACACACACACACACACACACACACACACACACACACACACACACACACACACACTCACTCACACAAGAACACTGTATTGACAAGTTGGCATTCAGAACATGCACCATATGTTTTGATACTGACTTTGTTAAAACAATAAAATAAAATAATAATAAAAAAAAACCTTGATCAGATAATGAACAAAAAGATATCAGTCACTTTAGAATTGATCACCTATCATGTGCAATTCCTGTGATGAAAAACAAATAATTTGTTCATTTTGAATAGGGTGAGAAGAGTGAATGTGATAATGGAAGAAATGTAAGTGATAACGTGTGGCTGACTGCTGACCTGAATCTTGCGTTTGGATTGATCAGTGCTAGATTGCTATGAAGCAAACGGTTTTATCTAAACATGTTTACATCTCTACAAGCTGTGACAAGACAGTACCACAGTTTAATTTGATTACATTTTTATCTAGGCAGTGATATTGACAATAAATCCATAATAGCAAGCAAAGGCATGTTTTTCGATCAGAACCCAGCATGTTAGCCTGGAAAACAGTCTCTGTTGCCTTAGCATGTATAGGATCAAAGAATCAGTGCAAAGCTTTAGTGTGCACAATAGGTAACATACAAAGTGAGCATTTATATTACGCTTTCTCCAGCCTCAGACACACACCTGCTGCATATGCAATCTGTCAGTGTCACATTATTCACCCCGGGTTAACTGTAACAGTACAGCAGGGAGTGAGGGGGACTCTTGGGAATGGGAAAAGAGCCCGGGAACTGTGCCTGGGCCCAACACACCACCCACTGTGAAAATGTTCCACCATAGTATTCTGTGTGCATATAAGGCAAACCTTTGCTTGCTGTATTATATTACAGCATATATTTGAAGCACAACATAGAACAATATAAATTAGCACAAAATAAATTGCAGGAAAATGTAACTATAAAATAATCATGTATGGTAGAACATTTGTATACATAAAGTGTGTATACATAAAACACACATATTCCACCATATTTACATGCATATTAAAATTTAACACCATATGTATTCTATGTGAAAACCATTTCTTGCTAAATTATCTAATATACATTTAGTAATCTATAACTATCCATGACAGATTGAATTCATCAAGCCTATAAGAAACTCTTCATGTTTGTATTTAAAACAATTTCTCGTATGACACACTTCATGTTTTATATTCTCAGACTGTGTTAAAAACACTTGAACTCAGAGAGCTTATTAAGCATATAATGAAATCATTTCATATCCCACAGTCCAATATTCTTGCACTTCACAGTTTCTGCCAACAGGGGGCCAAATAGTAAACTTTAATGACCCCATGCTGGCAAAATCCTTAAATGCCCCAACTTGTCTCATAATTTGCCTATTCTCTGCTAAATGTAATTTCTTGAACTCCTATTAACAGGCTTTTGATAAGTCTTATTACACCATAAATTACATTTCAAGAGCTGATCCAGAAATTAATTTAACACGTTGTTAAATGAGCACAATGCACTGAATTGAGGAACTCACTACACATAGAATGTCATACTTAAACATCATATTATATTGTATTATCAGACTGTCAAATTTCAGAGCTGGCTCAGGCATTTCACTGGCCCTAACAGTAATAATATTTCCTTTGTAAATGACCTTTGACTGAATTTTAATAGAAAGTTCAGCTAAAGATGTGACGAAATCATATTTTACACATTTCAGATTGCTCAGGGGAACATTGGAAGGTGTTCAGAGAATTTATTGACCACTGAATGATTTTTAGAGCATGCTTTGTTGAGTTAATGTTATGTCAACATTTTTACTTTATCATGTTAAGCAATATGATAGGCATCCTATTTACGCAAAGTTCTAAATCTGATTCACTCTCCCTGCAATAGGAATTTAATAGGCAAAATAAATGGGATCACTGACCTTTAACCTCGATCAAATAATACCACAGCTTTTGTTGGTATGCTTGGAATAATACTTACTTCAAACTGTTTCTGTCTAAGTGACATTAATAACTTTTAACTCATACACATTGGTACTTGAGCCAACATTCACTCTCTTTAAAAGGCAAGACTAAAAATAATAATAATAATAATTGGTAAAAGGCAAACACGACAAAACATTTTAGCAATGAATCACTGGACACAGAACACTGCACACTAGGAAAGTGAGACCAAACCAGCAAGGAAAAAAACTACATTTGTGTTTGATTTAGTGATATAAACAGGGGAAGTACCAAGTGTTTCTCTCAGGGTTCCGCCCCTGGCAGCTCTGAAGTGCACGTTAAAGAGCATGCTTTTACTTCCTTCCTAACTTCGCTCCGCCCTGATTGTGATGTTGAGGGGAAAGTAGGCGGGATCTTTTTGTGAACTGATCAGCATTCTTCACCAATCAGAGAGATTCCTCCTCCCTCCTCTCCAGCCCTCTTCTCCATCCGTCCACCTCCTCTCTCGCTGTCTGCACTGTATGCACGCACAGGAGTCCGGGGCAGGAGACAGCGAGAAGAAAAAAAACCCCAAGCTGCTTCTGGTTTTTCTTTCAAACGCATTCCCGCTGCATCAGGCACCCCCGGCATATAAAAACCTGCGTTGCGTGTGTGCTCACACACACTCTCACACTGAGGAAGAACACAACTGCTTCTTTTCCTGTGGCACCTGGCACACTTGCTCGCAGAAGGTGGACGAGAGTAGGAAGGAGGTGTGCTTGAAGATCACCTGGGAGCAGGTGGAGGAAAACCTGTCACGGCTACTGTCTGACTCCCATGAGGGGAACTTGACCTGATGTCAAACGAGGAGTGCCGTTCGCCCATCGGCCTGGACTGCTGCAGCTGCTGTCTGGATCTGGCCAATGGCTGCGAGCCTGAGCCGGGCCGAGAGGGTCACACCAGCCTGGGGAGCCCTACGTCCGTCAACCACTTCAGACAGCTCCGAGACCAGCTTCACTTTCAGAACCTAAACACAGATAAGATCAACAACATCATGAGACAGGACTCGCTGGAGTCGGTGGTCCGGGACCCCTGTTACCTGCTCAACGAGGGCATCTGCAACAGCAACATTGACCAAACAATGCTGTCCATACTGCTGTTCTTCCACAGGTATGTGAAACTTCTCTTGTATGTCACACACCTGCTCCTCCACAAACATCTCTGCCAGAGCTGTGATTGTCAGTTAATAACCAACGTTGGGTTGTTCGTGTTTGATGACAACAACATGCCATGGTTTCACTTATGTAATTCCGACCATCTCCTGGATGACTGCTTATGAATGACTTTAAGTATCTTTTTAAGTGTTAATACTACCATTTCATTTGAAGCAAGCTCTTTTAATGGGTTTGGGTTGTAATTCATCATTTATTAATTGCCAACCACTAAGCCAACACCAATAAATGTTACACAATCTCAATATAAACATCAGACAATACTAGTTATTACCAATTCTTGATAAAACATGATTAAGGACCACGCTCAACTGTGTTATTTAAGAACAGGGTGGCTTGCAGTCTCAGTAGGGTTCCAGGAATGTGTAGTTTGGTATGAAGAACATGCCTTTAAGAGGATCTTGAGTCAGTCCCATTTAAAGCAGTTCTCACTTCTTAAATACACCCCATTCATTGCTCACCAGGTTCATGCAATGATTGTGTGCAAATATTCAAGCTCTTTTTTTTATTTCTTTTTTTCTTCACGTAAAATGCATGTGGATTTGTTTTGCCCCAGCCAGTACGATTTGCAAAACACCCATTCATTTACAAACTATGGGGAATTTACATACCATCCTGGCATAGTCTTTCACCTCATAGCTGAAGTATGCAGCAAAACAAATTCCACTCCGGATAATATGCATGTTTATAAAATTGTATGGTCACAGGAGTTTCCAAAACAGCCCTGGATGCATTTAAATCTCATAAACCTTTAACACTTGCTGCAATGTCATGTTTGACAGTGTGTATGCATAATATTGAATTTTGAACAAGCCGATGTGATGTACTACATATTAAACTCCGGACAGCCAAATCCCTAACAATCCTCAAGAAACAACGGAAAATTCATCTCTTCCATGAGCAATCATCTTTTCTTCTTTTCCAACTGCCTCTGCACAAAAAAAAAAAAAATATATATATATATATATATATATATATATACTGTATATATATATATATACCATCATCTGTTCTAATCTCTTATTTTCCTTTATCCCTTCCTGTCGTTCTAGCTTTTACTGTTTTAAACAATCACCAAAACCAAAAGCATTTTTCTCGTGCTTTTTGCCATCTTATGGCAAATGTAAAGTGTCGAAAATGGAACGCAAGCCATCCACAGCAGGTATTTGGCAAAACTAGCTTATAAAGATCAAGCTCAAAGTTTTAATATTATTATTATTAATTTCCACAAAACCATGCTCTCCAAACTAAAGAAACATACAGTACACCAGCATAGTTTGCTAATCTGATAGTGTTTGAAACGTTTAGTCTGCAGAAGAGTTAGAGATAAAGCCTAGTGGAGAAATAGACAGCTAAAGCCGGGGATAAAAAAAAGAAGAAGTCAGAACTATATTTAATGGACATTTGCAGCCAGATGATGAGAATGTATTCCATCTGTTGTTATTGTAAAACACCTTTGGATTTTACTTTAG